>NC_057715.1:73568991-73600486 GCF_004010195.1 Chiloscyllium plagiosum
CTTCTCCAGAATGCAGTCCAATTGTCCAAATACCTGAAGCCCTCCCTCCTACACCATCCTTGCAGCCACGTGTTCAACTGCACTCTCTCCCTATTCCTTGCCTCACTGTCATGTGGCACCGGCAACAACTCAGAGATGACGACTCTTGTCCGTCCTAGCTTTTAGCTTCCAGCCTAACTCCCTGAGCTCCTGAATGACTTCTCCACCCCTCTTCCTACCTATGTCGTTGGTGTCAAACAGTGATCACACAGGACGTGTTTCTTTTCCCACACTCAAACTTTAATCGTTGAGGGCATTTTGGGTCATTCAGACATAATAAGGAACTATAAGACAATAAGATATTGGAGCAGAAATTAAACCATTCAGCCCATTGACTCTGCTCCACCATTCAATCATGGCCAATAAGTTTCTCAACCCCATTCTCATGCTTTCTCACCATAACCCTTGATTGCTCTGACAATAAAGAATCTATCTCCGCCTTAAATATATTCAATGACTTGGTCCCTACTGCCTTCTGTGGCAGTGAATGTCATAGATTCACCACTCTCTGGCTGAATAGGTTTTTCCTTATCTCTGTTCTAAAAGTTCTTCCCTTTACTCCGAGGGTATGCCCTCGTCCTAGTCTCTCCAATCAATAGAAACATCTTCCCTCCATCTTCTCTGTCCAGGCCATTCAGTATTCTGTAAGTTTCTAATAGATCTCCCCTCGTTTTTCTAAAATCTATCAAGTTTAGACCCAGAGTCCTCAAATGTTTCTCATATATTAAGCTTTTCATTCCTGGAACCATTCTCGTGAACTTCCTCTGAACACGCAATTCCTCTGAGCCAATCCATCCTTCCTGAGATATCGAGCCTAAAACTGGGCACAATCCTCCAAATGTGGTCTGACCAGAGCCTTATAAAGCCTCCAAAGTACATCCCTGCTTTTATATTCAAGTCCTCTCAAAGTGCCGTCATTGCATGTGCCATCCTAACTACTGACTCAACTTGCAAGTTTACCTTGACAGAATCCTGGATAAGAACTCCCAAGTCTCCTTGCACTTCAGATTTCTGAATTTTCTCCCCATTTAGAAAATAGTCCATGCCTCTATTCTTCCTACCAAAGTGCATGACCTCATACTTTTCCACATTATACTCCATCTGCCACTTCTTTGCCTACTCTCCTAACCTGTCCAAATCCTTCTGCAGTCTCCCCACCACCTCAATACTACCTGTCCCTCTACTTATCTTTGTATCATTTGCAAACTTAGCCAGAATGCCCTCAGTTCCTTCATCTTGATTGTTAATGTATAAAGTGTGGTCCCAACACTGAGCCTTTTGGAACACCATGTCACCTGCTGCCATCCTTAGAAAAACCCTTTTATCCCCACTCTCTGCTTTCTGCTAGACAACCAATCTTCTATCCATGCCTCTATCTTGCCTCTATCATCATTGTCCCTGATCTTACTCAGCCTCCAGTGCAATATAGTGTCAAAGGCCTTCTTGAAGCCTAGACAGATAACATACATGTCAGGCATGACCACCCCTTGATGAAATCATGTTGACTTTGCCCTATTTTACCATACACTTTCAAGTATTCAGAAATCTCATTTTATTTTAAGTTGTAACATAATTAAAAATTTCCTTGACCAATGCTCCATAATTTCACTACTCAATTTTGATTATTCAGAAGGTATTTGATTATATAATCAAACCTGTTTCGAAAATAATTCGACAGTCTCCAATTAATGTATTTATACTTAGATATCTGAACACAGGAGTAAAGACATTGTCATAATGTTGATCTGAAATTAAAGGCTGAGAATTTCCCTTGTCTCTTGAGGTTTTCTTAATTTAGATTGTTTGCAAGTAAATTTTCGGATGATAATTACTCAGTTTCATAGCAACATTTTAAATGTCAAATTTGATAAGAGCCTTGGAAAAATCTACTGGGAAATGTAGAAGCAAATCTATTCATTAAGCTTTGAGAGAAAATTAACTTTTAACTGAAAACATTAAAATTAAGAAAGCTTCATCAGGCAAGAAAATTTCTTTCTAATTTCATATTAATATTATGACAATGTTTTCTCCATGTTCTCAAATGTCTGCATATAAACAATTAATTGAAGAATAACTTAATATTTTTAATTATTAAACTTAGAAGATATAATTTGATGAGTATTCTGCGTGAACAGATCTTGATGAAATCTTTGAAGTGAGTATTGTAAAGACTGATCCACAGGTCAAGAAATCAGAAAATTACCAATCTACTCAAAGAACTAAAATTAAATTGACGTTGTAAAAAGGTACACAAAAACATCACTCAGTTATTAATTCATAATCTTGTTTGACTTATCAGAACACTGAGCCCTAAAGTCTAGGAAAGTCCAAAGACAAAACTCCTGTCTCTGTTTAATGTCCACTTCAGCACTCCTCTGGCCAGGAAGAACCAAACCAACTCAGTTGCAATGTTGCACATTATGGTAGTCTGGTAAAATTGATTGTTGAGGAATAAAGGTAGCTAGTGCCATGGAACTATCTTGAAGCACCCTGTGGTTTCTTTCTTGGGATGAGCCATGAGGATCATTAGCTAGGTTAGCATTTATTAATCAGTCCTAAGTGTGTTTGAGAAAATAGTGGTGATTAGGGATTGAGAATAAATGCAGGTCAGCCACTGACACCTACAATTCAAAATCAAAATTGAAAGAGACTGTGCCTTTAAAAGAAAAAGAAAACAAAAATTCAGGAGTAACAAAAATCTGTTCATTGCTAATGGAACTACAAATGCTGCTTTTTAAATCTGTGACACTGACCAACATGCAAGAAGAAAAGTTTGTTTCTCTTTCATGTTACTCGTAAATCTCTAAGTCACAATTTGAATACCTTATTGGAATTTCAGTTCATGTTATTGAAAGAAAAATATTAATTGCTTATGCTTCAGCATTGTTACATTACCTCTGAAGTATAAAATCTCCTCAGTATGATCTAAATGCTGCCATAAAATTATTAGCATTCTAGTCATCAGCAATTTAAAGTCCAATTGAAATGGGAAGCTTGTTTGAGCGCTATTGACACTCAGTCTGTTTTGGTTTCTCCCAGTGTAGAGACGACCACATGGTGAGTAGCATATGAAATTGCAAGTAGCATTAGTAAATTGCTGCTTTACCTTGGACAGTGAGGAGAATGAACATTAGTAGACAGCCTACCCAACAGAAACAGAGAAGTTGAGAAAGGAAAAGGAAGTATCAAAGATCAACCACAGGAACAAAGGATATAGGGCTTATAACAAGAGTGAGCCATTTAGACCTTGAAGGAGAATCGCATTTCGGGCAAAAGCTCATCATTCATTTTGCTCAAAAAGTCAATTCTCCTGCTCCTCAGATGCTGCCTGACCTAATGTGTTTTTCCAGTACTACACTCTCAACTGTAATCTCCAGCATCTGCAGTCCTCACTTTCGCCATTCAGACCTCGAAGTCTACTTTACCATTCCATGAGGTCATAGCTGATGATGTATACACCATTAACCTGGATTCACTCATTTCTCAAAAACCTAACTCATCCTAGTACTTATTTGAAGACCCAGCTTCTGCTACCTTCTGGAGAAGAGGATTCCACATCCTAATGGCCCTCTGACAGAAAGAATTTTTCCTCATCTCTGTTTGAAAAGTGAGACCTCTTATTCTGAAACAACACCCCTTTGTTTCAGTTTCTCTGCAAGTAGAGACATCTCTTGTATCTTTTCTATCCGGTTCTCAATGCCAATGGATGCACCTCAAATCTGTTCAAGTTTTCTTCATAAGATAATCCTTTCATCCCAGGAGTAGTCAACCAGTTGAAGGCAAGGGAAAGATCCAAATTGAAAGCAAAATTAGTGATTTTCTACAGGATATATTCAATGATGTACTGGAGAAGAGCAGGTTCAGTGAAGCCCCAAGGTAAGTTGTCAACATCACCCAGAGAAGCTGACGACATGAAGATGCCAAGACAGGCAGTCAGAAATAAATTTGCAACAGTTGACTGGAATTGGCTACTGCCTTACCACAGAGAAAGGAGGTAACTGTTTGGTGAGTATCTGGTAAGTGGTTAAGGTCTTTGCTATTCTTAAATTTTAAATGTGAAAATTGGTGGCAAAGTTAATAAGATATATAAAAAGACAATATAAATGAGTGAATAATACATTAAAAATTAAAATTCATTAAAGATGGCAACTCAGGTGATACGTTGCAGCATATGGGAATTCCTGAATACCATCATTTCCAAGACTGCAATAAATGTATGAAACTCGAGCAACTTCAGCGCAGAGTTCATGAAGCTGGAAGCTGAACAACAAACAATGCAACACATCACACAGGAGGAAAATTACCTAGATTCTTTGTACCAGGATGCAGTAACATTACTTAGGATAGAGTCTTCCTACTTGGTCAGTGTGACTGTGACTGGGGAAGGTAAGAGCTGTCATGAAACAGCAATTTACTTTTACTTATTTCTTTTACAATTTTATATGTTAATGTTGCAACCAGTTAAGCAAGTGATTAGGGCTGATTAATCAATTAACTGATTAGGTAGATCAGAGGAGGGGGGGGATGGATGGGGTGTGGGGTTGGTGGAGTGGCCTTGGGGGTGGACAAAGGGAGCAGTGTTGGACGGGTTGGGGCGGGCACAGGCGGGGTTGGGGGTGGATGGGGTTGGGTGTGGGCAGGATAGGAGGAACGGGGTTGGGGTGGGCAGGCGGTGGGGGAGGGGGCGTCTCATGTGCAGTGTGCTTTTGCCTAGTCTCCTGAAGGGGGAGCAGACTTCACAGAAAACTCCGAGCCCCAGAGGGAATCAATTAATCGAATAATCAATTATCCGAACGAAATAGTGCCCACCCATCTCGTTCGGATAATTGAGGTTCCTCTGTAAACATTGGGTGATTGCTATACTGAGCCTTCTGGAATCTATAAAAACAGAAAGAACGGCAGATACTGTAAATCAGAAACAACAACAGAAGTTGCTGCAAAAGCTCAGCAGGATTGGCAGCATCTGTGGAGAGAAATAATTTCAGGTCAGGTGATCCTTCCTCAGAACTTCTGGAATCAATATTCAGTTGAACAACTTTAGGTCTTAGCCACTTCTTCCACTTTTGCAGACATATGCTGGCAATGGTTTGGCTGTTGCTATTTATACCTCACGTAGATCCACTTGTTAACTCTTCACTTGTACAATTAATTCTTCGAGTTTCCATTATCATCCCAATCGTCATTTAAATTACTCCTGCCTCCATCTTACCAATTTGCCCTTGCATTCTGTCCTCCATTTGCTCCTTTCACTGCTCCTTTGATTAGTTAAACCTGTTGTATCTCTATCTTATTCTATTTCTGCTGCAAGGTCACAGACCTGAAACATTAATTCTATTTCCCTCTCCACAAACAATACATGATTTGCTGAATATTTCCAGCATTTTCTGTTTTTATTTGAGCATTTCTGCATCTGCAGTATTTTTCACATGTGCATTTCAAAATTACTTTTTCTCCCAAACCTATTTTGGTTACCTAATAATCCTCTTATAAATGACTTCTCTTTAATGTATCCTAAGATCAATTAGGATAGTTAGTTATTAAAAAAATCATAAACCAAGCCATCAGAACACAATATGTGTATCACTAAACATTATAACTTTCAATTGATCTTACCCAACATGGTGGTCTGCACATGCAGCCCTATCCATGTATCAATGTAACCACTGTCAACTCTATAGACACCTAACCAGATAGCTCCTTTGTCCCAGTAAAGTTAATAATTTTTTTAAAAAATGACATTCTCTGCCATCTTCAACATGTACCAACAAACTTGAAGGGCACTGTCACTGATTTGTGGTAGCCTGGCTGTCACTACAGTTTGTGCTACTTCATCTCACACCCTCACTCTCACAGGCATCCTCATCTCTATAATCAACACCAACCCTCCTGTCGTGTTTGACCTCTTTCCCGAAGTCCCTCCTATTTATCTTGCTAACATAAAGGCCAACTTCAATCCTATGTTTGTCTTTAGGCATTATTAATCTTCAAAGTTTGGGAGAAGATTTGTAGCTCAGGTGCTCGTTGTTGTGGTTCTGTTCGCCGAGCTGGGAATTTGTGTTGCAGACGTTTTGTCCCCTGTCTTGGTGACATCCTCAGTGCTTGAGAGCCTCCTGTGAAGCGCTTCTGTGATGTTTCCTCCGGCATTTATAGTGATTTGTATCTGCCGCTTCCGATTGTCAGTTCCAGCAGTCCACTGCAGTGGCTGGTATATTGGGTCCAGGTCGATGTGTTTGTTGATGGAGTTTGTGGATGAGTACCTTGCCTCTAGGAATTCCCTGGCTGTTCTCTGTTTGGCTTGTCCAATAATAGTAGTGTTGTCCCAGTCGAACTCATGTTGCTTGTCATCTGAGTGTGTGGCTACTAAGGATAGATGGTCATGTTGTTTCGTGGCTAGTTGGTGTTCATGGATGCGGATTGTTAGCTGTCTTCCTGTTTGTTCTATGTAGTGTTTTGTGCAGTCCTTGCATGGGATTTTGTACACTACATTGGTTTTGCTCATGCTGGGTATCGGGTCCTTCGTCCTGGTGAGTTGTTGTCTGAGAGTGGCTGTTGGTTTGTGTGCTGTTATGAGCCAGACTACTGTGACCACTAGGACTCATAACAGCATACTAGCCACGAAACGACATGACCAGCTATCCTTAGTAGCCACACACTCAGATGACAAGCAACGTGAGTTCGACTGGGACAACACTATTATTATAGGACAAGCCAAACAGAGAACAGCCAGGGAATTCCTAGAGGCATGGCACTCATCTACAGATTCAATCAATAAGCACATCGACCTGGACCCAATATACCAGCCACTGCAGCAGACAGCTGGAACTGACAACCGGAAGCGGCAGGTACAAATCACTATAAATGCCCGAGGAAACATCACAGAAGCGCTTCACAGGAGGCTCCCAAGCACTGAAGATGTCACATAGACAGGGGACAAAACATCTGCAACACAAATTCCCAGCTCGGCAAACAGAACCACAACATTATTAATCTTCAATGTCTATTTTCTTTGTTAAATCTATTGAGATATTTACTTGTTAAATCTATATTTTGTTATAGATTCAACAAAAATGCAAATTATTGTTGTTCATGGAGAAAAATGTTAATGCCGGTATCATCCAGGTTGAATCCTTAAAGACGTTTAATTCTACAAGAGACAATTTCCAGGTCTCTCGCTCGTGTAGTAAGTCAATAAAACCTGATGAGGAACTAATTCAAGCAATTACCTATTTAGGATATATATAAAGCACTTTTAGTACCTCTGAAAACTGCTCCAGTCGCTCATTGACTTCTGGTAACATCCACGTGTCCTCACCTCGTATGTGCTTGAGCTGTTTCTGTTGCTCTTCTCTCTGATATTTAGCTTGAGTCTAGGAATGGGATAAGGTTTAGTAAAGACAGGAATGCTTAAGATTCTCTACAAACATATATTCAAATCTTTTAAATCAGCTTTTTCTATGTGAGAAAGAACAATCTCTGTTCATGCATTAAGATAACAGCCTTTAGGAAATTGAGGAAATCAGATGAACACTTACACATGATCTAAATGAAGACTTTCAAGTACCCAATCTCACTAACCCCACCCCCAATCCCATCCTCAGTGTTTCCACTGTAAAACAATTTCTGGTCAAAGGACAAAGTATAATCCAATTAAACTTAACTGTAACCTTATCCACTATTTCTAAACACCAAACATCTGGAAATTATTTGAGGGCAGCCAAACAAATTAACAGACCCATCATTCAACTGGTCAGGCACTGCAAAAAGGCATAAGCTCAGTAAAAATTATTGGTATATAGATAAAACAGTGCTTATAATTAAGTCTTATCACTCTCTTACATTCTAGAGAATTTTAATGTCTATATTTCGTCATTGAAACCTCATTCATGGCATTCTACCTTGAACTTTACCTGGAATGACTTTTAAGAAAAGAAACCGACCAACTTTAACTGACCTAACTTGCGTACAACCACAGATCTTCAGCAATGTGGATGACTCATAAGTGCCATATTAAATGGCCTAGCAAGTAAGACGACCTTGGAGGGTTATATGGATAGAAATGAGAAGCAGAAATATGGGATATAGGAAGAGACTGACAACAGGTAACAGAACTGGTTTAAGCACACCGAGCCCCAATTGGCTTCCTCCTGTGCCATCACTATTCACAGAATTGTTAAGTCATTCCAGTTAATGGCAACAAGGAATGGGCAACAAATATTGACCTGACCCCAATCAGCAACACCCACATCTTCTACAAGAAAAATAAACATGAATCTCAAGATGGAACTTAAATATAATCTAGTCCTGATAACACAAAGTAATCTGTTGCACTAATACATTAAAATTATTGGATAATTTTAATTAATCAATGTAAGTATCAAGTGGGTAATTAGTGCTCCACATTAAAGTTTAAATTATAAAATGTAAGTAATTTTGCATTTGCTTTGTTTAAAAGCAAATTGGCCTTTATGCACCTAAAAAAGGAACAAAATACTTTTCACCTACACAGAGATCTCATAAAAAAATTCTTTCCAAACAAAAATTTATTTCAGACAAGCCTGCATTATGACTCACCAGTTTAGAATGCTCAAGATATTGTAAGACTCTAGGATTTCAATTGTCAGTTTCTTGTACAAATTTGGTAACCAACAGCTCTGGAATTTGTAAACAGTCATTTGTCAAAAGAGGCAATACGCTGTTATGATGACCCCAACTGATGTTATTTCTGGATAAATCAATCTCAGAGTTAAATTTGACTTGACAGTTCAAATTTTGTATTTTTTTTGTTTTCAATGAGGTAGTCTTTCACTAAAATACAAACATGCAATGCTGCAGATATGGTTTTAAAAATAATATAGATGTTTATGACACTAAACAATGAAGAGAAGATAGTTTTTATTCTATTTATATATAACTAAACACACTGTAAAATCCCATTAAATGCCCTTTAACCATCCCTTTCTTTGCAGTGCTCATATCAGATGGAATTCCTTTCTCTAGCACACCTAGAATGGTTAACTTAATGGATGCTTCAATTCCTAGACTTGAGTATCTAACAGCCTCTCCCTGTATGTACAGTCTTAATACACAGAGCTTAGACTTTCACAGCTTCAAACAATTCCAGCAGGGTTTTAATCATGCACTTCTGGTTTAGAACTTTCAGAGTAATGTCTTTACATAAAGGTAAATTATTTCTTAACAGTTCTGAACCTTCATTAGGAGAAACCGTTTTACACATCCAGTTTCATCACAATTTCAGAAAATTGAAAGACAAAATGTTTTGAGCTTTAGATGTTTCCTCAAAGCCAAAAACAAAAATGCCAGATTGTTCTAACTCTCCTCATAAGTCAGTCCTGCCATCCCAGGAATCAATCTTGTTAACCTTTGCTGCAGTCTTTCTACAGCAAGAGCTTCGGTCCTCAGATAAGGAACCCAAAACTGCATACAATATTCTAGATATGATCTCACCAAGGCCTGGTATAACATAGTCCAATAAGATTACTCCCATTTGATTGTACTAAATGACATAAATCATTCATGACAGCAGTTTATGCACATCTAAATTAAGCTGAGCAAAATTAATATATTCATTAGAAAAACACAAAGGACTTAGTAATTGAAGTTTGAAGATGCAGATGACCATAATTAAATCAAGATGGACATATGGTTTATACTTGCATCAACATTTCTCATTTCATTAAATTTATGCTCAGAATTTAGCTGTTCTGGATAACTTCATGAATGCAAATGGATTGACTGTCTGTTGCTACAGAACACATAATGCGAATTTAAAAGTAATAGTTTTCCACAATTTAGGTATTTCAGACAGCAAGTCCTGGTAATTATTTGTTCTAAAGCTCTACCCAAGCAATCCATTGTTTCCTTATTTTGCATTGTGTTTTTCACAATTGCCCCTTGTTAGTTAATCGTGCTTACCCTCCATCACATCAAACCTTTTAATTTGTCCTTTCCAATCTTTTTCACCTCCACCTTTTTTCTCCCCTAAGTTTGGACTTGCATATAAACACCTAACACCTGCCAGTTCTGATGAAAGGTTATCAGTATGAAATGCTAATCCTGTGTGTATACACCCCTTACCAATTCAACCTATCTCCCTCAGAACTGACTGCACTCCATGCTCTCAGGTCCAAACTCGACATTGTAATCAAGCCTGCTAACAAGGGTGGTATGGCAATTGTCTGGCATACTGATCTCTACATTAAAGAGGCAGAGTACCAAATCTCGGACACTCCTCCTATCTCATCCTGGACTATGACCCAACCATTAAACACCAGCCTATTGTATCCAGAAAGGTCACTACTCTTACTTCAACTAGTGATCCCCCTGCCACTAAGTTTACATGCAAGTCCAAACTTAGTCACTCAACGCGCTTCTACCTCCTTCCCAAAATCCACATACAGGACTGCCTGGGTAGACTCACTGGTTCTGCTTGCTTCTGCCCCGCAGAATTAATCTTTTCCTTCACTGACTCAATTTTTTTTTCCCTTTTGTCCAGTCCTTTCCCATTAACAGTTATAATTCTTCTGACACTTTACATCAGTTTCAGAATTTCCATTTCACAGGCTATAGCCGCCTCCTGTTCACCACGGTTTTCCAATCCCTTTACATATCCACCTCCCATCAGGATGGTCTCAGGGCTGTCGGTTTCTTTCTGGAAAATAGACCTGAACCATTTCCATCCTCCACCACCCTCCTACAACTGGCCAAGCTCATCTTTACTTCTCCTCTCACCTTCTTCAGGCCAAAGGTGTGGACAAGGGTACCCACACAGGTGACCAGTTATGCCTGTTTCTTTTGAGATGCGTAAATATTCCTTGTTACACTCGTACATGGGTCCCCACCCACAACGTTTTCGACATAGATCAATGACATCATCTGTGCTGCTTCCCTCCCTTGTCCATAATTGAGAAGGTTTATCAATTTCACTTCCAATTTCCACAGTGTTCTCACCTTCATCTGGTCCATTTCTGATTCCTACCTTCCTCAACATCTGTTTCGACTTCTGGGGATAGGTTAGTCACCCATATCCATTACAAACCCACCAACTCCCACAGTTACCTTGATGATCCATCCTCACACCCTGCTTCTGTAAAGACTCTATTCCATTCTCTTAGCTTCTCCTTCTCCATTGCATCTGTTCCATGAATGCCAGCTTCTACAACGGTGCCTTCAAAGTGTCCACCTTCTTCCTTCACCAAAGATTCCCCACCGCTATGGTTAACAAGGTCCTCTGTGATGTCCGACCCATCTCCCGCACTTCAGCCCCAACCCCCCCAACTCTTTCCTCGCACACACCAACGGGGTTTTCCTGGTCCTCCTTTGCCACCCCACCAACATCTATATCCAAAGCTGTCATTTCATTATCTCCAATGGCATGCCACCAGACACGTAATCCCCTCTCCTTCCTAGTCAGCCTTTCAAGAGACCATTCCCTTGGGGTATCTTAGTCCACTCTTCTTAAACTCTCAACACTTCTGCACACCTCCACAGAACCTTCCCATGTAATTGCAGAAGGTGTAACACCTGCCTGTTTACTTCCTCCCTCCTCACTATCCAAGGGCACAGACACAACTTATAGGTGAAGCAACAATTTACCTACAGTTCACTCACTGCAATCACTACTCAGAATGTAGTCTGCTCTACACTGGGGAGATGAAATGCAGACTGGGTGACCACTTTGCAGAACACTCATATTCTATCCACAAAATTGAGTTTGAGGTTCCTGTTGTCCACCACTTCAACAAAACCACCATGTTCCCTGGCCAACATCTCTGTCTCAGACTTTATGCAGTGCTCCAGCAAACCTCAGCACAAGCTGGAAGAAGAGCAGCTCATTGTTCATTTGGGGACCCTGCAGCCTTCAGGACTCAATATCAAGTTCAATAATTTTAGGGTTCGAACACCGTTCCCCAATTTCCTTATCCCAAACCCCACACACCAGAACTTGTCATCACATGGACTGCTATCACAAACAACCCATTGTCAGCCACTAATGATCCCTATTAGCAGTTATTGATTCTCCCAGGATGACCTTTACCCATACCTTTGTCTACGCAACTCTTTCTCTCTCTCTCCCCCCCACTCCCGGGTTCCATTTCTCCCTATTGTTTACTCCTGCCATTTCCGTTCTCACCCAACCCAATCTTCAGAATACAAACCAATCTTTTTCTAGCTACAATCAGTCTGAAGAAAGGTCACAGGACCCAAAACATTAACTTTGCATTCCCTCCTCAGATGAGCAGCAATTTATGTTTTTGTTTCAGTTTATCTATCCACAGATGCTTTCTGACTCGGGTTTTTATTCAGGAGCAGATATTATGTCGTATTACTGAATGCACAATCGAATTTTTTCTTATCCAACAACTCATTACACGCATTTTTAATTATAGATATGCATTGCAAAACCTTCACTTATTGCCAAGACAGAGATAGCAATATATTGTGTGTAAAAATTAACATTTAACTGCTACACACCATATAAGAGTTATCAAAGTCACCTGCACTCAATGCATCCTATATATGCACCTATACACAATGAATTGCAAGTCAGGAATTTCACATTTAAAATTTGCTTTTAAAAACACATCTTCATTAATACAGGAACTATCAATACAATAATAAGGAACAAATGTTAATTTCTGTGTATATAGTAACCTATAGCAATTGTTACAATTATCATAAATTGCGCAAGTTATCTGGATATATATTTTCTGTAAAAACCGGTCAAAAAATACTTTTCCTTCCAATGTTTTCCTTATTTCGCCTACTGGTGCTAACTCTTGTCGATGCTACAGTCACATAAAGTAGTCTAACTGGGTGCAAGGAACTGAATCTACAACCCTCTAGTCTCAACATCTTAAAAGGCAGTAACTCTGCCACAATAAAATATGATGCTTAAAAATGCAGACAATTCATAATCTTAGATGAAGACAGTAAATCGTTATGTATTTGACAAAGCTGACATAGTCAGTAAATAAAGTATAAATGATTGAAATTGCTGGAAAAGCTCAGCACATCTGACAGCATCTGTGGTGAGAAATCAGAGTAAATGTGTCAGGTCGAGTGACCCTTTCTCAGAACTAAGGTCTGTGCCACACAAGTACCGAAGAAATGAGGCCCCACAGTGATAACTGTTCCACTTTATCAAAGAGCCAACCCCATCTCAGAACTTGCTTCTGCAGTGGACATTAAATTTGTTGCTTAAAAGATTCTTGCATATAATACAGGAGAGAAAGAGGAATTTACTTTATTAAAATCTAGTCTAATAAATAAAAACAGCACATTAAATTTAAAAATGGACCACATTCACCCAGAAATTCCAATCAGGGTCAGACAGTTGGAAAATTTACTTCTGATCCTAATCAGATTAAAAATTTCCCACTTATTTTTAGATGTCTTCTACACTGGTCATTCCTGCACAGGGACCACTTGCTACATTTCTAGCAGTGAATGTGATCTTTTAAAAACCACACACACATTTGTAGCAGTCAGTAAAGCCAGGTTCTAAACTTTAAATGCCCAACATCACAGCCAGTCACTTTGACAAATTTTTCAAAATGATATGCATATAACCTGTGTGTGGGGTTAAGGTGGCAGTTGGTTGGAAGTGGCTTACTGTAGTCCCCGAATGAGGGGATGTCTGGGTTAGGTGAGTATCCTGCAGGTGGTGAGGTGCGCTATCCTACCATCTAAGTGAGGGGAGTACTGTAGCCAGTAAAGTGACTCAGTCAGTAGTGTACCAGCTGAGAAGGTTGCCAGAGTACCAGATATGTGAATGTGTTCTCAGGGTAGGTCGAGATACTGTTAGAGGGAGGTTGTCAGCAATTACTTACAAAGTAAGTTTAAAAGTTACCTAAGACTGAAGACTAGATTTTTCATCCTCTGACTTTTTTTGAGTAAATATGAAGTTTATGTTAGTTGCAATCCACCTGAATCTTTGATTTTAATGGACACTTTCAGATGGAATTTCCCAGACAATACCTGTGCAGGGGATTCTTCATAGTCTCAATGCACAACTCCGGTCCATACTGTTCCAATAATTTGCAAACTATTGGAGTACTTGGACCTTAAAGTTTGTCTAGTAAATAGCAAAGCCATAGATCCCCAGTTGACATGGAATTAGCTGAACACAGGCAGGGTTTCTGCAAAACCAACACTTTTTCCTCAGTTCTCTGCAAGTCATTTAAATCACAATTTTGGAAATGTGTATAAGTGATACCTTTACATTCAACTGTCACACCCTTAAAACCCAGATAGCCTGCTGACATTCACTAACATACCTCACGTATGAAGAACAATTGCTTGCTCAAACATTAGACAGAAACCAGTGCCCAATCATGCAGCCATGGTCTGTAGGTGAGAAAAAAAAACCTCTATGGATGAATATGCATCCTGGAATTATTAACACCAAATTCAACTGTAAGTGCAGAGAATGTCTTTATAAATAGGTCCACTGACTGACTCTATTAAAGTAGTTATATTTTTACTCAATCTCCACCTACTTTTCTCTCAATTATTCTGAATGGGTTTTTTTTGGTTCTTCATGATTAAACCAACTCTAATGAAAGGTTGCACTGAAACATCTTTAAAACCCATCTTTATTTCTCAGGTTGCCTAACTTGCTGTACATTTTCAGTATTTTCTGTTTCTATTATATTCAGACAGGTCTGGTGAATTGACAAACTGTTTTGTCGCGAGTGAAAATTACAGACATTCACCGATATTTGAAAAAATTTATAAGTCATGCAAGAAGCAATTTCCAGATACCACAGGAAATCCTTTTTTTGCATTAGTTTATTTATATTCCAATAGAAATTCTCTTAGTTGTCAACAAGATGCAATACCCTTTTTCTAAAATTTAGACTAGCAGACCCAGCACTTCAGCTGTCAAATTTCTCACTAATATTAAATAAAACACAATCAAAATGATTTATTTTAATTCATGTTGCATCTGCTGCTTCTAGAACTTGTTTGTTATGGTACTGTAGTAAACAGCATGTTATTTGTTATTGAAGCAATAGGGCTCCATCAACCAGAATTTCTTATATATCCCTGAGTGCAAATCTTCACTGAAGCCATTCAGGGTCCAAAGAATTCTAACCACTGTCAGGTCATCTTGGCACAGCCAGCCAAGCTTTCCAGTAGTGGTATTAGTAGCCCTGCATACTTCTGTACCTACATCCTATGGTCTTTTACCCTATACCAGATTGATCCAGTGCAAACGCTAAGTATTTGTAACTTAAGGATCTTCAGATCCAAGTTGAGGAGCTGGAATGTGAGCTGCAAAAATTCCATATTGGGGAAGGAAATGTTACTTTGCTCCATGGGATGATCACACCCCACAGACTAGTAATTTCAAAAATGATCTGTGAACAGGGACAGGAGCATGAGACTGAAGAGGAGTTTTGAGTGGTTTAAAAACTGAGAAATGTCAGACACTTCAACTGTCAAACCATTTTGAGGTGCTTTAAAGCTGTATGAGCCAGAGTGGGGACTACAGGGATGGTGAATAAAGTAACCATGGCACCTCGGTAGAGGAAACGATTCAAGCAGGGAAAGGAAATAGAAATGTAGTTGTGGTAGGGTACAGTGGTGAGCCATATGGGTCAGTGTTGGGGCCACAACTATTTTAAAAATATATTAATAACAATGAGGAAAGTGAACGCAATAGAGTCAGGTTTCTGGATGAAACAAAAGTAGTTAGCAAGGCAAGTGCTGAGGATGACAAAGTCTGTAGAGGGTTAGCGAGTGAACAAAATCTTGGTAGATGGAATATAATGTGGGAAAATGTGAAGTTGGCTGGAAGAATAGAGAAGAATGCACAATTGAAAATGTGGAGCTTATTCAAGGAATAGCTACTGCATGTCCTTGGTAAGTAAATACCTGTCAAACAGGGAGGAGGTAGTCGAGTGAGGAGCCATGGTTTACTAAAGTAGTTGAATCTCTTGTCAAGAGGAAGAAGGCAGCTTATGTTAAAATGAGACATGAAGGCTCAGTTAAGGTGCTTGAGAGTTACAAGTTAGCCAGGAAAGACCTAAAGAGAGAGCTAAGAAGAGCCAGGAGAGGACATGAGAAGTCATTGGCAGATAGAATCAAGGAAAACCCTAAAGCTTTCAATAGGTATATCAGGAATAAAAGAATGACTACAGAAAGATTCGGGCCAATCAAGGCTAGTTGTGGGAAGTTGTGCATGGAGTCCAAGGAGATAGGGGAAGCACTAAATGAATATTTTTCCTCAGTATTCACACTAGAAAAAGACAATAGTGTTGAGGAGAATACTGAGATACAGGCTACCAGACTAGATGGGATTGACGTTCGTAAGGAGGAGGTGATAGCAATTCTGGAGTGTGAAAATAGGTAAGTCCCCTGGGCCAGATGGGATTTATCCCAGGATTCTCTGGGAAGCCAGGGAGGAGATCGCTGAGTCTTTGGCTTTGATCTTTATGTGGTCATTGTTTACAGGAATAGTGCCAGAAGACTGAAGGATAGCAAATGATTAGAGAAAATCCTGGAAATTATACACCAGTGAGCCTTACTTCTGTTGTGGGTAAAGTGTTGGAGAAGGTTATAAGAGGTAGGATCTTTAATCATCTAGAAAGAAATAAGTTTATTAGGGATAGTTAACATGGTTTTGTGAAGGATAGGTGTGGTGAAAGGGTTAAAATTGTGCCCCAATACATGTGTGAATCTAACCGAAAATGGAAGGTGTCGCTTGGTCCCGTGTGAATCTTGTTATACACCTTCCCGTGTGAATAACCAGAATGGAATGTATTTTTTAGCCTTGCTCTGCTCTAACCGAAAATGGAAGGTGTCGCTTAGTCCCGTGTGAATCTTGTTATACACCTTCCCGTGTGAATAACCAGAATGGAATGTGTTTTTTAGCCTTGCTCTGCTGTTCACATGAATGTTTATATCTGGAAAAGAGTATATCAGCTGGAAAAGTCTCCAGTTCGGTGAGTCTGCTCCGGGGTTGCGTTTAACCGCCGAGCGTGGGTTGTTGGCAACCGCTCTACGAGAACTGACGGCTCGCAGTTCCGGTAACACGTAGAGTGAGTATAAACCAGACCCGTTGTAAGTACGAGACCTGGTTGTGGCGACGCTGCGGGGAATAAAACACTTATATTCTAGCAGACTCGCCTCTTGGCTGTTTGTTCTGTGTCAGACTACTTTCCTGCGAGCCTGGTCCTTGACCTTGAGAATTTTTTAAAACAATAGGTCATGCCTCACAATCCTTATTGAGTTTTTTGAGATGGTGACCAAACAGGTGGATGAGGGTAAAGTGGTTGATATGGATTTCTGTAAGGCATTTGATAAGGTTCTGCACTGTAGACTATTGCACAAAATACGGAAGCATGGGATTGAGGGTGATTTAGCAGTTTAGATCAGAAATTGGCTAGCCGAAAGAAGACAGAAGGTGGTAGTTGATGGGAAATGTTCACCCTGGAGTTCAGTTACTAGTGATGGACCGTAAGGATCTGTTTTGAGTCCACTGCTGTTTGTCATTTTTATAAATGATCTAGATGAGAACTTAGAAGGATGTGTTAGTAAATTTGCGGACAACACTAAGGTCGGTGGAGTTGTGGATAGTGCTGAAGGATGTTGCAGGTTAAAGAGGGACAGAGATAAGCTGCAGAGCTGGGCCGAGAGGTAGCAAATGGAGTTTAATGCAGAAAAGTGTGAGGTGATTTAGTTTGGAAGGAGTAATAGGAGTACAGAGTACTGGGCTAATGTTAAGATTCTTGGTAGTGTAGAAGAGCAGAGAGACCTCAGTGTCCATGTATATAGATCTCTGAAAGTTGCCGCCCAGGTTGATAAAGGTTGTTAAGAAGGCATACAGCATGTTAACTTTTATTGGTAGACAGATTGAGTTTTGGAGCCACGAGGTCATGCTGCAGCTGGACAAAACTCTGGTGCAGCGGCACTTGCAGTACTGCGTACAGTTCTGGACGCTGCATTATAGGAAGAATGTGGAAGTTTTGGAAAGGGTTCAGAGGAGATTTACTCGGATGTTGCCTGGTATGGAGGGAAGGTCTTATGAGGAAAGGCTGAGGGACTTAAGGCTGTTTGCATTAGAGAGAAGGAGATTGAGACGTGACTTAATTGAGACATAAGATAATCAGAGGGTTAGACAGGGTGGACAGTGAGAGCCTTTTTCCTCAGATGGTGATGGCTAGGACAAGGGGATATAGCTATAAATTGAGGGGTAATAGATATAGGACAGATATCAAAGGTAATTTCTTTACTCAGAGTAGCAGGGATGCAGAATGCACTGTCTGCAACAGAAATAGACTCGCTAGGTTTAAAGGGCATTTACACAGTCATAGGATAAACATATGGATGAAAATGGAATAGTGTAGGACATATCGGCTTCAAATTGGTTCCACAGGTTGGCGCAACTTTGAGGGTCGAGGGGCCTGTACTGCGCTGTAATGTTTTATGTTCTATAATAGCAAAAACCAGAGGGTGCCTCCCTGTGGCCCAATGTTCATTGAAAAGGCAAATTTTTAATGAAATTAAATTAACTAAACACTGTGCATCTTCTAATGGATATTTTCCATGTTTTAAAATTCACATTAGAAGCACCATTAGAAGGTTAGAAGTAAACAATGAACAAATATCAGCTGACGAAGTTGTGGAAAAATACTGCGACTTTTAAAAAAAATAAATTAATTGCTAAACTTGATTTTTATATTGAACAAATTTATAATGCAGATGAAACTGGTTTATGTTGATGATATCCTCCAAATTCTACCTAGCTAGCACAAGTGAATTTGGTTCTTTAGGTTTTAAACAGAATAAATATAAATTTACAGTTTAATGATCGTTGCTGTAGGTTTGCCTCAAGCTTTTGTTGGTTAAAATTTGAGAGCATTTGAAGGTGTTGTGCTGTTAGCTGCGTGCAGAGTAATGCATGGTTGAACAAGGACATTTTTCAAGAATAGTTTCATGTTTTGCATCCAAAATGAAAGAAGTGTTAAAAAATTAGAAAAACCTCTAAATAGCAAAGTTTTTCAACAGCTGGGCAATTGTTAATCTTGCCCATATGAATGGTCACATCTTTCCAATTTCGACCTGCCAAATTACAGATCTTGTGAAAATCATATCTCAGTCATGGAGACACTAACCAGAACTTGCAAACTCTTTATGCCATAGAAGATTAATGTTTCAAAACATGGCATGTACCTGCAATTCAATAAAAAGTGAAATATTAAGAAGAACATTTTAAAAACCAATGAACAATGTTTTGTTTGCGCAAAGTTCTTCTGATGAAGCTGGTTTGAAGTTTTGTACTAAGGCCCAATCTCCTACTCAATCTCCAAGGAGTACCAGCAGAAAGAGCACTGATATTTTCCATAATTCCTGAGTGTGTTATATTATTTTGTAAAGTGTTAATGTACTGTAATTCTTCAATAAGATCAGAAAGTCATATAGTCATACAGCATGGATACTGACCCTTCGATCCAACTAATCAATGCCAACCATGTTCCCAAATTAAACTAGTCCCACTGCCTACATTTGGCCCAAATCCCTCCAAACCCTTCCTATTCATGTACTTATCCAAATGTCTTTTCAAGATTGTAACTGTACCTGTATCCACCACTTCCTCTGCCAGTTCATTCCATACACGAACCACACTGTGTAAAAAACATTGGCTCACCTTTTAAAATCTTCCTCCTCTCACCTTAAAAATATACTCCATCATTTTGAACTTGTCCATCCTCGGAAAAAGATTATTGCTATTCGCTTATCTATGCCTCTCATGATTTTATAAACCATTATGAGGTCACCTCTCAAACTCCTATGCTGCAATGAAGAAGTTCCCGCCTATACAGCCTCACTTTATAACACAAATCTTCCATTCCTGGCAACATTCTGGTAAATCTTTTTTGAACCCTCTCCAATTTAATAATATCTTTCCCATACTGTAACAGAGTGACTAGAACTGTACACAGCACTCCAGGAGAGGCCTCACCAATTTCCTGTACAACTCCAATATGACACCCAACACCTCTACTCAAAAGGTCTGAGCAGTGAAGGCAAGCATGCTAAACACCTTCTTAACCACTGTGTCTACATGTGATGCAAATTCCAAATGTACTTGAACCCCTAGGTCTCTCTATTCTATACCACTACCCAAAGCCCTAACATTAATTGTGTAAGTCCTGCCCCTGTTTATTTTACTAAAATGTTTTACCTCACATTTATCCAAATTAAATTCCATCTGCCACGCCTCAGCCCACTGACCCAATTGGTCAAGATCTCTTTGTAATCCAACACAACCTTCTTTACTGTCCACAGTACCAACATTTTTGGTGTCATCTGCAAATTTACTAACCATGTCTCCTACTCTCAAATTCAAATCATTTATATAAATGACAAACAAAAGCAAACCCAGCACCACTACCTGTGGAACACCACTGGTGACAGGCCTCCAGTTTGAAAAACAGCCATCCACCAATAACCTCTGTCTCCTACAATCAAGCCAATTTTTAGATTAGATTAGATTACAGTGTGGAAACAGGCCCTTGGGCCCAACAAGTCCACACCGACCCGCCGAAGTGAAACCCACCCATACCCCTACATTTACCCCTTACCTAACACTACAGGCAATTTAGTATGGCCAATTCACCTGACCCTGCACATCTTTGGATGGTGGGAGGAAACCGGAGCACCCGGAGGAAACCCACGCAGACACGGGGAGAACGTGCAAACTCCACACAGTCAGTCAGTGCTAACCACTGTGCCACCGTGCCGCCCACAATTTTGTATTCAATTAGCAAATTTGCCCTGAATCCCATGTGATCTAATATTTATTCATTAATCTACCATGCGTAACCCTGTCAAAGGCATTACTAAAATCCATGTAAATAACACCTACTGCTCTGCCCTCATCAATCTTCTTGGTTACCTCCTCAAAAAACTCAATCAAGTTTGGGAGACAAGGTTTCCCTTGCAAATGCGAATGACTATCCTTATTCAGTCCTTGCCTCTCCAAATGCATGTTAAGCTATCTTTCAGAATCACCTCCAAGAAAGTACACACCACATGGTAGGTTCACAGATCTATAGTTCCCAGGTTTCTTTCTTAAATAAAGGCACAACATTAGCCTCCCTCCAGTACTCTGGCACCTCACCCATATTTATAGATTAAACAAATATTAGTAATTTTTGAGAAAATTTGTATCTCAGGTTGATGATCAGTATGTAAGTTAGCTTGCTGAGCTTGAAGGTTTGTTTTCAGACATTCTGTCACCATACTAGGTATCAATGAGAGTCTCTGATGAAGTGCTGATGGCATGTCCGCCTTTCTATCAATAGGTCTTGATATTTCCCTGAGTTTTCTAGCCTCCATTTCTTTCTCCACAGTAAAACCTGATGCAAAACATTAATTTAGTATATCTCCCATCTGCTGAGATTCAACACACACACACAACCTCATTGATCTTTAAGTGGTTCTATTTCCTCCCTAGCTGCTTTTTTGCTATTAATGTACTTGTAGAACCTCTTTGGATTATCCTCAAATTTATCGGCCAAGGCTATCACATTTCCTCTTTATACCCTCATGATTTTTTTTTTAAGAATGCCCCTATACTCTTTTTATTCTTCAAGAGATTTGCTTGGTCCCAGTTGTCTATATCTAATGTATTCCTCTTTCTTATTCTTGACCAGAACCTCAATATCTTTTTTCATCCATTGTTCTCTACTCTTACCAGTTTTACCTTTAATTCAATCTCACTTTTGAAAGCCTCCCATTTGGCAAACTGCATGGTATTCTATCTATAAAAGTAACTCTTTCTTCACTGCCATTTTTGATTAACTGACTACATTTTTTGGAACATATAGTTTTCTTACATACAGATGAATGATTAGGATCTAAAATGCAACGTCTTAGTGCATTATGGGGCCAAATTGATTAAACCTTTCAAAAGGAAATCGCATAAGCAACTCAGAGTCATAGAGATGTACAGCATGGAAACAGATCCTTTGGTCCAACCCGTCCATGCCGACCAGATATCCCAACCCAATCTAGTCCCACCTGCCAGCACTCGGCCCATATCCCTCCAAACCCTTCCTATTCATATGCCCATTCAAATGTCTTTTAAATGTTGCAATTGTACCATCCTCCACCACATCCTCTGGCAGCTCATTCCATACACGTACTACCCTCTGCGTGAATGCTATCCCTTATCAAAATGCCACTCCCCCTCCTCTCTTGCCTCTCTTTCTATCCTTCATGTAGCATTTGTATCCTGGAACATTAAGCTGCCAGTCCTGCCCATCCCTGAGCCATGTTTCTGTAATTGCTATGATATCCCAGTCTCATGTTCCTAACCATGCCCTGAGTTCATCTGCCTTCCCTGTTAGGCCCCTGCATTGAAATAAATGCAGTTTAATTTATTAGTCTTACCTTGTCCCTGCCTGCCCAGACTGTTTACACCAGCTCCTCAGCCATGCATTCATCTGCTCTATCCTCCTATTCCTGCCCTCACTAGCTTGTAGCACTGGGAGTAATCCAGATATTACTACCCTTGAGGGCCTCCTTTTTAAATTTCTGCCTAACTCTCTGATCTCCCTTCAGAATCTCAACCTATTCTCTAACAATGTCGGTTGGTTCCAATATGGACAATGACCTCTTGCTGGCCCCGCTCCCCTGTAAGAACATTCTGCAACCTCTCTGAGACATTCTTGATCCTGGCACCAGGGTAACAACACACCATTCTGCTTTGTCTCTGCTGGCCACAGAAACGTCTGTCTGTTCCTCGGACTACAGAATCCTCTAACGCAATTGATCGCTTGGAAGCCGATGTACCCCTCGTTGCATTAGAGCCAGTCTCAATACCAGAAACTTAGCTGTTCGTATTACGTTCCCCCGAGAATCCATCACCCACCACATTTTCCAAAACAGTATACCTGATTGAAATGGGTATATCCGCAAAAGACTCCTGCCCTAGGCGCCTACCTCTCTTACCCTTCCTGGAGTTAACCCATCAATGTGACTGTATTGGAGACTTTCTCCCCTTCCTATAACTGCCATCCATCTCATACTGTTGCTGTTGCAAATTCCCCATCGCTTCTAAGTGTCTCTCCAACCGATCCATTCGATCTGATAAGATTTGCATCCAACAGCATTTATGGCAGATATAATCCACAGTAACCCTTAAACTCTCTTTAAACTCCCACATCTGACAAGAAGTACATATAAATGATGAGAAACAATTTATAATATTAAAGAGAAAGGACAAGGGAATTGGACTGGGTGAGTTTTCTAGCGCAGACTTAGTAAGTGAAATGGATTCCTTGATGCTGTAACCACTTCATGTTTCTATGAGAACATATATATTATTGCAAAAAAGCAACCAGTTTTTTTTTAAATAAAGGAAACAATTTTAATTTCTGGCTTGAATTCAGATGAATTAAAAAGACAGAAATATTGATCGAATGCTGCAACATCGAGTCACTATCCTTCAGCAACTCTCATAATATATTTCATTTTGACACCCAGGAATGTACTGAAAACAGCTTTATATAAATGGCCAAAAGCACAAAATATTAAGATTTTACTTCAGTTTTCTTTTCCTCCTCTAATGCTTTTCCCTGAATATATGCACATACGAACATACAAAAGTAGGAGTAGGCCATTGACCTCCCCTGACTCCACAATCCAGCAAGTACTTCGGAAGACAATAATAGAAATTGCTGGAAAAGCTCAGCAGGTCTGGCAGCATCTGTCGAGAGAAATCAGAGTTAACGTTTTGAGTCAAGTGACCCTTCCTCAGAACAGAAGGGTCACTCGACCCAAAATGTTAACTCTGATTTCTCTCCACAGATGTTGCCAGACCTGCTGAGCTTTTCCAGCAATTTCTATTTTTGTCTGTGTTTTACATCATCGGCAGTTCTTTCAGTTTTTACTAAATACTTAGAAAGAGATGTAGAATATGGACTCTTATTGCAAAGGGAATGAAGGGTAGAATGAGGGCACTGAAAAGATCACACCTGAAGTATTTTATAGTTATACCTGCATTACAAGCAGTTCAGAAAAACGCAATCATTCTGTGGGAGCCGGACACGGCAGATGGTAAAAGGATTTTTTTTCCTCTCATCTCTGAATCTAGAACTAAATGAATTTGATTCAAGATTAGAAGTCAACCATTTATGACAGATGAGAAGTAATTCTTCTCTCAGGGGATTCTTAATCTTTGAAGCTCTCTTCCACACAGCAGTGAGATGTTTATGTTCAAGGCACAGTTAGACAGATTCTTGACGGACAAGGGAGTCAAGAGCTATGAAAGGCAGACAAACAGATGAAGTAAGGCAACAGTAAGCTTCTCAGCCCCTCGAGCATAGATCCCATTCAATAAAATCATGGCAGATTGGATCATTCCACATTCCTGCCAATGCAAAATAATCTTACATCCACTTGCTCACTAAGAACTTAACTACCTTTGCCTTAAAAATATTCAAGGACTCTATTTCCACAATATTTTGAAATCCAAAAACTCAACCCTCAAAAAAAATTTCATCTGTCTTAAATGGGTAACCCCTTATTTTTAAAACAGTAATTCATAGATATAACTGCCCTTACAAGGAGAAACATCCTTTTCACATGCATCGTCAAGACCCTTCATGATCTTGAATGTTTCAACCAATTGTGTCTTACTCTAACTTCTGCAGATTCAAGCCTAGCCTATCCAATATTTCCTCATAAGACAACTTGTCCACTCCAGGTATGAGTCCTTTGAACTGCTTCCAGTGTTTTACCTCCTTCCTTAAATAAGGAAACCAGTACTGTACAAAGAGCTCCAAATGCAGTCTCACCAATGCTCCACATAAAAGAAGCACAACCTACCAGTGTTTGTGTTCAATTCCCCTCACAATAAACACTAACATTTTCTTATTATCCTATTTAGTTACTGTACCGGCTCACTAACATTTTGCAACTCCTGCACTTGGACACTTAGATTCCTCTGAATCTCACAGTCCTGCAATTTCTCGAAAATTAGATAATATGTTTTTTGCCAAAATCAACAATTTTATTTTACCCCACATTATACTGTTTGCCAGATCCCTGCCCCATTCATTAGCGTCTACAACTTTTAGTAGCCTCCTTATAAGCACTTCACAACTTACATTAATAAATATTTTTTGCTTCACCAACAAATTTACCAGCCATACCTTCAATCCCTTCATCCAAGCCATTTCTATAAATTGAAAAAAGTGGACACCCCTGCAGTTTCAAACTGACACAAATAAACTAATAAAACGTGTACACAAACTAATAAAACATGTTAACTATAGGTTAATTTTAAACGTGAATTCACCCCACCCTTGCGAAGCTGACATTCCCTGGATTGTCAAGAATTAACCAGCAACGTTAACCCTTTTGGCCTTTCGCTGTGTTTACTCTTGGTGATGGGGGTTTTAAAGGTGAGAGATCACCCGCCTCCTGGTCACGGCTGTTGCAGACAAACAGAGAGAACTAAGACAATACCTTGGTCACAATTGCCTCTCTCGCTTTTCGTTTAAATTCTCTTCTTTCCTCGATGGCTTTTGCACTTTCAAACCTGCCTCCGTATTCCGCCATGTTGCCGTTACCTTCGTAACATAAACCTTTACGACAGCTCAAAACGACCGTCGTGAAGATGAGCCAATGTCCCGGACACAGCGCGCGCACTCTGGTGGATGAAGCGTTTTGTTCTTCTATTGATCTGTTTATACGAGAGTTGGATATAAACCTTTAATTTATTGTATTAAAACATATGCAAGAGCAAATGAAAAGTTAAACCTCGCCTAATATACGAAGCCAATAAATTTAAATAATTCATGATTAATGAAGCAGCTTTTTGGGATGTTCAAACTTACAGTTTAGTGTCAACTGGAAATATGTCGGAGTAGTTGAGGAATACTTGATGTTAATCCATTTTGAGTACATACTTAATTATTGAATTATTACGTTATTTCATACTAGTAAGATATTTTATGTTTTGGTTGTTTGTAGAATAGATTAGTAGTTAGCTGAGCTTTTTTCCTCTTTTGTTGTGTTTTTATTTATTTTATATATATTTAATTGTATATTAGTCTTTATATTTGTTTGTATTACTTAAGATTTTTTAAACAAAATTACTTTTTTCTTTCAATAAAAATACCTATTTTTAAAAAAAGCAAAACTTTAAAACGGCCAGATAAGTCGTTTCTGAAGCACGGATGGGAATTGCACGTTAGGACCCTGCGGTACTCCTGACAACTAAACTCCGCAGGAAACAATAAAAGAAAACAAAAAACTACGGGTCTGGAAATCTGAAGCAAAAAAAAACAAATTGTTGGATAAACTCCGGTAGCATCAGTAGAGAGATGGAGAGAGAAGAGCCTTTTTTCTGTGCTGTAGATATAAGACCTGCTGGAGGCAGTTGTCTTGCCATGGTTGGAGTGAAGATTGAGAGCACCCTCTTTGAAAGTAGTGTGCAGAGATAGTCTTACAGAGAGATTTTCAGGCACACCTACAAACACCAGACCACAATTAAGAATGGAAAAGTTAATTGGTAACTGCTACTTCTGTATCAAGTTGTGACTGGAATTTTGCAACTATTATGATCCTCCCCAAGTTGCCAGTAGTTAATTCACAAAAGACATGAGGAAATTCGCCATCCTCAGAAGGGCCTATAATAGTCATAGAAATGTACAACATGGAAACAGACCCTTTGATCCAACCTGTCCATGCCGACTAGATATCCCAACACCATCTAGTCCCACCTGCCAGCACCCAGCCCATATCCCTCCAAACCCATATATTGTGTCTTTTACAATTTTGCATACCTGAATCAAATATCCCCACTCCCCTCCATCTTCTCTGCTCCAAGGAAAACAAACCACGTTTATCCAGTCTGTCCTTGTAAGGAAGGCTTTTCATCCCTGGCAACATCCCAGTATATGTCCCCTACACCCTCTCCAATACAATCACATCCCTCATATAATGTGGATTCCAAACTGCACACAATACTCTAGCCATGACCTAATGTTGTATATAGTTTGAGCATAAGTTCCCTGCTCTTAAATCCCATGCCTCAGGTAAAAGGCATTATCCCATCTGACTTTTCAACCACCTTATCTGTCCCACTATCTTAAGGGACAGACCAAACTCCCCTGATATTCGATACTTCCCAGGGTTCTACCATTCATCATGTCCAAGTGCATCACCTCAAACTTATCAGTGGCAAATAAAATTCAACCTGCATAACCACTGCAACGATTTTATCATGTGAACCTAATGAACCCACTGACATTCAAATCAAAATCAATTATTTATACCACAGACAGTAAGGCCCACAACACTGACCCCTGCAGAATGCCACTGGACACAGATTTCCAGTAACAAACATTCCCCTCAACAATCACCCTCTGCTTCCTAACCCTAAACCAATCCTGGATCCAACTTGCCAAATTGCTTTGGATGCTAGGTGCTCTTACCTTCACAATCAGTCTCTCAATTGGGACTTTATTGAAAGCCTTGCTAAATTCCAAATAGAGTACATTAAAATCATAGTCTCCATCTACACACCTGGTCACCTTTGAAAAAATCAAATCTTATTGGTCAGAAAACCATGCTGACTGTTCTTGATTAATCTCCAACCCCCCTTAAATGCAGATTAATTCTGTTCCTCCAAATTGCTTCCATAAATTTCCTCAGCACTGAAGTTAGACTGACTGGCTGGCCTGTAGTTTTCTGGTTTTTCTCTTGCTCCCTTCTTGAATAATGGTACCTATCACATTGGCCGTCTTCCAGTTCTCTCGCACCTCTCCTGTGGCAAAAGAGGAATTGAACATTATCAGCATCCCTGCAATTTGTGACTTCTTCCCTATTTACAGAAGTCTCAATTGTATCATGTTTTTCCAAAACTTGTTCTAATATTTCAAGTTGCTTATGAAAGAAGTACTTATGAAGGAAAATACTAAGCCTGGAGTTTGGGCTGAGTAGTAGCACAATGCTGTAAATGACAGACTCCAACTTCAGAATTTTTACCTAAATCTATACTTGTACCAAATCATGAAGTTGGAGCCAAATTCAGAGGGATATAATGATGACTAGCACAGTCAGTTCACTGTACAAGTACATGCTGATTTAAAGCCTTTAGTTTCACTTCTTCAAACACAATTAACTTAATCACAGTTATATAATAAAATGTCCAATATTATACTATAATGCAAAGACATGCCACTATATTAAGTACCCAGTTGACAACTGATTAGTACCAATGAGCTCCTGTATACCCCATTTCCAATTTAAAGTTATATCACAGTGAAAGAATATTACAGATATGCATACTTTCTGTGAATTGTTCTTAATTGATGCTGGGAAGCCTAGGTTTAGGCTCTTTCACACAAGAGGACAAGAGATATGAGTCTTGAACAAAACTTTTCCAGTCTAATTTTCTCTGTTGGACAACCTGAAATTATGGTATGGAATGAAGACAAATATCTAGACATCAAAATGTTTCACCTTTTATTTACGAAGCTTTTTAAAATACATGATGCTATTATTTTCCATGTGCAAACAAGTTTACAAATAAAATTTAAATGTGGGATTACAAGTACATAATAGCTTTTTCGTACATTTTAGTATTTTTCAATTATCACACACCAATTCCCTTGATCATAATAACTCTTTATGATTCTCATATTAGGTATACTATGACATAGGTTTTCTAATTCACCAGCAGAAAAAACATGATAGTAACGATGGAAAACTGTAATGTCTTTGGTCCCACGAGGGGGCAATGATGAGACACTATCCATTTTAACTCCAGCTTTCAAATGCCAAGGAACAAGTAGATCTTGTGACTCAAAAGAGGTTCTATTTGTGTGAACAGGCAGCTCTGCACTGTCTTTTTCATTCATTTGGTCTTTACTATTATCTTCCAACTGATTGAAATGAGCTAAATCGACTTGATTCACATCTTGATCTTCATTCACTATTGGCATTGTCGTGTACTTTTCTTGTATTTTGGTTGTTCTTTTTCTTTCTGTGAGGTATTTAGATTTTATATTGTCACGTTCCTGTTCCATAGCCCAAACATAAATAAGTCCCTTGCCTCCTGGTCGTAGAAGTCTTACAATCTCTTTGATGGCTGTCAGCCGCCTAGCCTACAATAAAAAAACATGAACAAGATCTAACACAAAACACAGCAAGACATTATACATTCTGCAGTCACAAATTCACAATAAAAAAAGACAAATGTTTAAATAAAATAAGCATAGGGTGTAGGTTTGCTCGCTGAGCTGTAGGTTTGATATCCCGACATTTCATTACCTGGCTCGGTAACATCATTAGTGGTGACCTCCAAGTGAAGCGAAGCTGTTGTCTCCTGCTTTCTATTTCTGTGTTTATCCTGGATGGGGTTCCTGGGGTTTGTGGTGATGTCATTTCCTGTTCGTTTTCTGAGGGTTTGATAGATGATATCTAGATCTATGTGTTTGTTTATGGTGTTGTGGTTGGAGTGCCTGGCCTCTAGGAATTCTCTGGCATGTCTTTGCTTAGCCTGTCCCAGTCAAAATGGTGGCTTTTTTCCTCTGTGTGTAGGGCTACGAGGGAGAGGGGGTCGTGTCTTTTTGTGGCTAACTTCCTTCCTGTTTGTCCTATGTAGTGTTTGTGGCAGTCATTGCATGGAATGTTGTAGACGACATTGGTTTTGTCCTGGGTCTTTTAAGTTTGTTAGTTTTTGTTTGAGTGTTGGTGGGTTTGTGTGCTACTAGGATTCCGAGGGGTCTTAGTAGCCTGGCTGTCATTTCTGAAACTTTTTTGATGTATGGTAAGGTGGTTAGGGTTTCTGGTTGTGTTTGGTCTGCTTGTCGTGGTTTGTCGACAAGTTTCAGAAATGACAGCCAGGCTACTAAGACCCCTCGGAATCCTAGTAGCACAAAAACCCACCAACACTCTCAAACAAAAACTAACAAACTTAAAAGACCCAGTATAACCCAACGTCATCTACAAAATTCCATGCAAGGACTGCCACAAACAGGAAGGAAGTTAGCCACCAGGATACACGAACACCAGCTAGCCACAAAAAAACACGACCCTCTCTCCCTTGTAGCCCTACACACGGAGAAAAAAAACACCATTTCAACTGGGACAACACATCTATCCTGGGACAGGCTAAGCAAAGACATGCCAGAGAATTCCTAGAGGCCTGGCACTCCAACCACAATGCCATAAACAAACATATAGATCTAGATACCATCTATCAACCCCTCAGAAAACGAACAGGAAATGACATCACCACAAACCCCAGGAACCCCATCCAGGACAAACATACAAATAGAAAGCAGGAGACAACAGCTTCACTTCACTTGGAGGTCACCACTGATGATGTTACCTAGCCAGGTAATGAAACGCCTGGATATCAAACCTACAGCTCAGCGCGCAAACCTACACCCTAAACTCAACCTGAGCTACAAACCTTCACAAACTTTGCAAAATAAGCATAATTTCATGAACATCTCCCATTCAAGTTGCATAATATCACTCATCAGAAAAAAGTTTGGCAGCTGTTAGTATTGAGAGTTCCAGTCCCACATCTAGGACCTCCTATCCATGGAAGGTACATCCAAAGTAATGAGTCCAAGTATATTGACTATCAGACTGTAATTATTTTCATTTAGCCTGACAACAAACAGATAGAACATGAATTATCCTGCACAAGGCAATGGCAAACCATTAAAGAACTCTGTCCATAAGCATGGATCAATCAATAGAAGTCCACATTTAAGAGTGTGTTGCTGGAAAAGCACAACAGATCAGTCAGCATCAGAGGAGCAGAAGAATCAAAGTTTAGGGCCAGAGCCCTTCATCTGGCCCAAAACATTGATTCTCCTGCTCCTCAGATGCTACCTGACCTGCTGTGCTTTTCCAGCACCACACTCTCGACTCTGATCTCCAGCATCTGCAGTACTCACTTTCTCCCGATAGAAGTCCACAGTCCAAGAGCAGACAGGAATAAGGAATCTTATAAAACATTAATATTTAAAAACATTCCCTTTAAAGTGATATAAATGTCCTGAGTGTGGTAGTGGTGAGATCATGCTAATTGTGTGTGGTTATCGTCAGTGAGAGTGTGGTTATCATGGAGGAAAATAGCCCAAGAAAACCTTCAGAAAAATCAAGTGCCAGTTTTCATAAGCGATCTAAGAGGTAGCAGATAACTTTTCTGAGCCCAGAGACCTACAGAGAGAAAGGGAATTAGCAACGAATTCATTGTAAAACAGAGAAGCCACCAAACAGAATGCCAATGAGATCTCATTCACTTCAAAGTTTGTGCGAAGATTTGTAGCTCGGGTGCTCGTTGTTGTGGTTCTGTTCGCCGAGCTGGAAGTTTTTGTTGCAAACGTTTCGTCCCCTGGCTAGGCGACATCAGTGCTTGGGAGCCTCCTGCGAAGCGCTTCTTTGATGT
>NC_057715.1:73600502-73605100 GCF_004010195.1 Chiloscyllium plagiosum
GAATGCCATGCCTCTAGGAATTCCCTGGCTGTTCTCTGTCTGGCTTGCCCTATGATAGTAGTGTTGTCCCAGTCGAATTCATGTTGCTTGTGAAATTGCAGGCTTAAATCTGCCAGAAGCATTGTTTAATGTATAAAGGGGCTCTTGGTGCTATGGTAGTTAATGAAGAAAGTTTTCTGTAGTTTGATACATTACTTGTCTTATGTAATTTTAGTTCACATTGATTTTACATTATTTGTTACAATAAAATCATAAAAAATGAAATCTCGTCATACAAATCTTTCAGTTGTGAGGTACGTATATATTTGAAGAGATTAGTTTTCAAGATAGTGGCATACAAATATCACTTCTGTGCAGAGTTTAAAAAAAAACAAATTTAGCAAGTCCTTTCCAAAACAATGACCATTTGGCGAACACCTTGTATAGGTGTTTCTCTTCTTCTTTTTGCAGTTCTGGTGTACTGCAGTGTGTTGTGGCCCTTTTGAATAGTGTCCTGATGCAGCTTCGTTTAGGTGTGTTGGGGTGGTTACTTTCATAGTTTAGGACTTGGTCTGTGTGTGTGGCTTTCCTGTATAACCTTGTAGTGAATTCTCCGTTCGGTGTTCTAGACCAAGTCCTAAACTATGACAGTAACCACCCCAACACACACAAACGAAGCTGCATCGGGACACTATTCAAAAGGGCCACAACACACTGCAGTACACCAGAACTGCAAAAAAGAAGAGGAGGAACACCTATACAAGGTATTCGCCAAAAACGGATACCCGCGCAACTTCATCAACAGATGCCTAAGAGAAAGACCACGGAACGAGGACATACCACAACCAAAAGGACTAGCCACACTACCATACATCAGGAGCATCTCAGAATTGACAGCCAGACTACTGCGACCCTTAGAACTCATAACGGCACACAAACCAACAGCCACGCTCAGACAACAACTCACCAACATGAGCAAAACGAATGTAGTGAACAAAATACCATGCAAGGACTGCACAAAATACTATCATAGGGCAAGCCAGACAGAGAACAGCCAGGGAATTCCTAGAGGCATGGCATTCATCCACAAACTCCATCAACAAACACATCGACCTGGACCCAATACACCAACCACTACAGCGGACAGCTGAAACTGACAACCGGAAGCGGCAGGGACAGACCACTATAAACACCGGAGGAAACATCAAAGAAGCACTTCACAGGAGGCTCCCAAGCACTGATGATGTCGCCTAGCCAGGGGCCGAAACGTTTGCAACAAAAACTTCCAGCTCGGCAAACAGAACCACAACATCTCATTCACTGTTCAAAGAACTGAGATTTTGAGAGTGAAAGAGAAATGAGTCACTGGAAGATGCCATTCTGCTAGAAGCTGGTTTGGGGATACTCAGATGATTGAGTGAAACAACCTCTGAAAGACACTGAATATTTGCCCCAGAGAAGGAGCCTTGCTGAAAGCAAGGAGTCATGTGAAATTGCAGGCTTAAATCTGCCAGAAGCATTGTTTAATATATAAAGGGGCTCTTGGTGCTATGGTAGTTAATGAAGAAAGTTTTCTGTAGTTTGATACATTACTTGTCTTATGTAATTTTAGTTCACATTGATTTTACATTATTTGTTACAATAAAATCATAAAAAATGAAATCTCGTCATACAAATCTTTCAGTTGTGAGGTACGTATATATTTGAAGAGATTAGTTTTCAAGATAGTGGCATACAAATATCACTTCTGTGCAGAGTTTAAAAAAAAACAAATTTAGCAAGTCCTTTCCAAAACAATGACCAAAACCAGCGTCAAAGAACTGATGACTGCAAAACCACTGGAACATACCTTAAGAAATAACAACAGGAGAAGGCAATTCAGCCCCTCGAGACTGAACTGCTATTGAATGCAATCATAGCTGATCTCATCTTGGCCTCAACTCCACATTCCTGCCAGCTCCCCATAATCATTTAACCTATTACTCATTAAAAATTTGTTGATCACTTCAACAAATTTATTCAGTGTCTTGGCGTCTATCACTCTGGGGTAGTGAATCACACAGATTCACAATATTTCGAGAGAAGAGAAGCGATTCCTCCTCATCTCAGTTTCATCTGTCATGCCTTAGCCTAATATTATGACCTCTTGTTCTGCATTACCCCAGAAGGGAAACATCTGCTCAATGACAATTTTGTCAGTCCCCTTTAGCATCTTATATATCTCAATTACATTTCCTCTCATCTTGATAAACTCAAGAGAGTACAGATCAGAACTGCTCAATCTCACCTCACAAAACAATCCTTTCATCCATGACATTAATCTAGTGAACCTTTTCCAAGGCAATCACATCTTCCTCCTACCAAAGGGATCTATGCTGTACTCCAGATGCAGTATCAACAATGCCTTGCAAAATTGCAATTTCCACTTCCCTGAATTTATACCCCATTTCTTTAGTAATAAGGACAAAGTTAAATTTGTTGTCCTTATTACCTGCTGGACCTGCATACTAGCTTGCTGTGACACATACACGAGGTCACTCAGAACCTTCTGCACCAAAGCATTTTAAAGTTTCTTTGCATTTAGATAGTAAGTTGCCTTTTTATTCTTCCAACAAAAATGGATAACCTCTCAATTATCCACATTAAACTCTATCCGCCAAATCTTGGCCCATTCACAACTTATCTGTATTCATTTGTAAGTTTCTTATTCGTTCATTGCAACTTATTTTCTTACCTGCTTTTCGTATCATCTGCAAATTTAGCTATAGAATATTCTGTCCCAGAATTCAAATCACTAACATAGCTGGTAAATTGTTGGGGCCCTGAGGGCTGAACCCTGGGCCATTTCACTAGTTACTTGCCAACCAGACAAAGACACATTTATCTCAACTCACTGCTTTCTGTTGGTTAGTCAATCCGCTAGACTCCTTGAAACGGATGGAACACTGCAAATGCAAACAGAGCTTCCAATCTCAGGAAGCATTGGGGCAGCTGAAGAGTTCCATATGAGGTGAAGTTAAAAAATCACACAACACCAGGTTATAGTCCAAGAGGTTTATCTGGAAGCACTAGCTTTCGGAGTGCTGCTTCTTCATCAAATAGCTGTGGAGCAGGCCCATAAGACACACAATTTATTATAAAAATTAGCCTGTTGGACTATTAGTCCAAAATTAGTCTGTTGTTGTGTGATTTTTAAGTTTGTTCACTCCAGTCCAACACCAGCTCCTCCACACCATATGAGATGAACTTTGAAATTTAAGTAGGGAAAAATGGAAAAGAAACTGTACAATGATAGGTTGTAAGTAGCACACGTTTCTGCAAGAGTTTTAGGAATTACCGTTATAAAAAATAAAATTCTTGAGCAGTAATTGTTATTTTTACATCATGACTAATTTCACACAATTATAGTAGCTACACAGCCAAGTAATCATACTGTGCAAATTTATTGTATTTCAAATCCAAGAGGAACATTTATATATCAAACATTTGCTGGTTCACAGAGACAACACTAAAGAAAACATGGAATAGGTTATGATTCAGAATAAATTCCCAAAGAAAGGTTTAAATTTACCTCTGTTGAAAAGTGATGCACAACAGCTATAGATATACAGGCATCACAAACACCACTGCGCATGGGCATAAGCAAGCCGTCACAGATGAAGACCTCAAAATTTCTCTCTCTGCAAATATGAGCAAGACTTTTGCTGTGATCACAACCCACCTGTTAAATGAGAACATAAGAAATTGCTGAAACTGAATTTTCTAAAAATATGAATTTTGCAAGCACATTGTTAATACTTCATTACAAGTTTCAAAAACTGCTATTCATTTTCTATACAAGTGTGCATTTCATCCAACTCAAGAAAGTATTGAGTTCTGATGAAAGGAGACTAACCAGAAAACTGAAATGTCTTATTCTCCACAGCTGTAACCAGATATGCTGAGTATTGCAATGGATTCCAACTGAAGTTCAAACCCACCTATGATAACAGGTATTTTGGAGACATACGATACTCCTTAAACAGCAGCCCCCACCACATCCTGAAATCATCACAGTATCATGCACTGTTGCAGGCACACCCTCTCCTTCTCTCTCCATCACCACCACCTCATATGACTTTCCTGAATTCTCATTCCATTTCATCTCATGCAACATTTTAAGAAAAAGTTTTTCTCTTCCTCTCATGTTAAGATATGCAAACTTGCAAAAACAAGGGTACTGATGTCAGGCTGTAGTTTTCAGGACCACCACTGACCTCATCCCCGCTGGAGATCTCCCCTCCACAATATCCCATCCAACAGTCCCTCAACCACACGCAGCATGATTCTACTTTCCGAAATCTATAAACATGACTACTCTTGGTATCTCTGTTCCACACAATCTCTCCTCATTTATGGAGTCAGAGAGTCAGAGAGATATACAGCATGGAAACAGACCCTTCAGTCCAACCCGTCCGTGCCGACCAGATATCCCAACCCAATCTAGTCCCGCCTGCCAGCACCCGGCCCATATCCCTCCCAACCTACTTAATCATTTACCCATCCAAATGCCTCTTAAATACTGCAATTGTACCAGCCTCCGCCACATCCTCTGGCAGCTCATTCCATACACATACCAC
>NC_057715.1:73607900-73614459 GCF_004010195.1 Chiloscyllium plagiosum
ATCAAAAATGCCACTCCCCCTTCTCTCTTGCCTCCCTTTCTATCCTTCCTGTAGCATTTGTATCCTGGAACATTAAGCTGCCAGTCCTGCCCATCCCTGAGTCATGTTTCCGTAATTGCTATGATATCCCAGTCCCATGTTCCTAACCATGCCCTGAGTTCATCTGCCTTCCCTGTTAGGCCCCTTGCACTGAAATAAATGCAGTTTAATTTATTAGTCTTACCTTGTCCTTGCCTGCCCTGACGGTTTTATTCACGTCTGTTCTCAACTGTCCCAGTCTCAGATTGATCTCTTTCTTCACTATCTCCCTGGGTCCCAACCCCCCCCACCTTACGAGTTTAAATCCTCCCAAGCAGTTCTAGCAGATCTCCCTGCCAGTATATTAGTCCCCTTTCAATTTAGGTGCAATCCGTCCTTCTTGTACAGGTCACTTCTACCCCAAAAGAGATTCCAATGATCCAAAAATGTGAATCCTTCTCCCATACACCAGCTCCTCAGCCATGCATTCATCTGCTCTATCCTCCTATTACTGCCCTCACTGGCTCGTAGCACTGGGTGTAATCCAGATATTACTATCCTTGAGGGCCTCCTTTTTAAATTTCTGCCTAACTCTCTGTAATCTTCTTTCAGAATCTCAACTTTTTCCCTAACAATGTCATTGGTTCCAATGTGGCCAATAACCTCTTGCTGGCCCCTCTTCCCCCCTGAGAACATTCTGCAACCTCTTGGAGACATCCTTAATCCTGGCACTAGGGAAACAACACACCATTCTGCTTTGTCTCTGCTGGCCACAGAAACGTCTGTCTGTACCTCTGACTACAGAATCCCCTAACACAATTGATCTCTTGGAAGCCAACGTACCCCTCGTTGCATTAGAGCCAGTCTCAATACCAGAAACTTGGCTGTTCTTGCTACGTTCCCCCGAGAATCCATCACCCACCACATTTACCAAAACAGTATACCTGTTTGAAATGGGTATATCCACAAAATACTCCTGCACTAACTGACTACCTCTCTTACCCTTCCTGGAGTTAACCAATCTATGTGACTGTATCTGAGACTTTCCCGCCTTCCTATAACTGCCATCCATGACATACTGTTGCTGTTGCAAATACCTCATCACTTCTATCTGTCTCTCCAACCGATCCACTTGATCTGATAAGATTCGCATCCAACAGCATTTATGGCAGATATAATCCACAGTAATCCTTCAACTCTCTTTAAACTCCCACATCTGAGAAGAAATACATATCACTGCAAAGGCTATTTTTGCTCCTTCACAATCTACAGACCCAGATAATAACACCGTCTTATTCCTCTACAAACACTGCCCCAGGTTAAATTAATAGCTATGGCTTATATTTTAAGTTTAATCAAGAGACTTATCTCCAACAACATATAATTAAGAAAGAATCCACTATACTCACTACTGCAGCCTTTCTCTTGGACAGATTTAAAACAACAATTAACTTAGCTGATTCTGTGCTGTGAACTTCGCCCAAACCGGTTCCTCCAAGATTAGTTGCGAATTTCACTGTTTGTTAATTTTCCCAGATGCACTCCGATGTCCAGCGATACACAAATTCAAACAGCAAAGGTGTTAACTGTGCAGGTTCTCTCTCTCTCCTGCACTGTCCTCACCATGTGCTTCCTTCGTCTGCTCTTCTCCCTTTTAACTTTTCTTTTCCAAAGTTCCAAAACAATGCAACATCATTTAAAACAGTAATTGCTGCTCCTGGAATTCGATGAAATCACCACCAACACCTAAAAAAAGGGAACAGCTCTTACAGCCAAACATTTTTCCCATCCTCCATCTTGGATTACCCAGAATCCTTTACATTCACATGTCTTCTGATACTTTAGGTTAATTCCATAAGATTCAGTTTTCTGGGCCTGGCCACCTCCTCTCCCCATCCATTACCTATCAGGAGAGTCTGAAGGCTCTCCATTTCATGAAAAGAAGCCTGCAGAGTCTCCAGCTATCACAATCTTCCTCCTAGCTGAGCTCATTTTCAATTTGAACAACTTCTCCTTTAGCTCATCTCACTTTCTCCAAGTCAAAGGTGAGGGTATGGGCAACTGCATGGCTCCCAACTATGCTTCTCCCTTTAAATAGTATTCTGAATATTCCTTATTCCAGTCCTACGCAGGGCTCCAACCCACAACTCTTTCTCCAATACATCAGCCATACCATTGGTGTTGGTTCCTGCTCTCATCTTCCAATTTTCATTCTTCTCTCACCTTTACATGGTCCTCTCTGACTCTTCTCCCTCTCTTTCTCCTCGACTTCTGTGTTTCCATTTTTGAGGATAATCTATCTACCAATATTCAAACTCACTGACTGCTATGGTTATTTTAAATGCAGCTCCTCATACCTTGCTCCTGCAACAATTCCATTCCATTCATCCGTTTTTCTGTGAAGAGAAAATGAGGTCTGCAGATGCTGGAGATCAGAGATGGAAATGTGTTGCTGGAGAAGCGCAGCAGGTCAGGCAGCATCTAGGGAACAGGAGAATCGACGTTTCGGGCATTAGCCCTTCTTCAGGAATCATTAGCCCTTCTTCAGGAAGGGCTAATGATTCCTGAAGAAGGGCTAATGCCCGAAACGTCGATTCTCCTGTTCCCTAGATGCTGCCTGACCTGCTGCGCTTTTCCAGCAACACATTTCCATGACTGATGTGTCGTGCCAATTTATCACTTTTCCGACGCCCCTCCCCCAAGTCCCTGCTCCCTATCTTTTATCTTAGCCTGCTGGACCAACTTTCCTCATTCCTGAAGAAGGGCTAATGCCCGAAACGTCGATTCTCCTGTTCCCTAGATGCTGCCTGACCTGCTGCGCTTCTCCAGCAACACATTTCCATCCGTTTTTCTGTCTCCATTGCATGTTTTTAAGATACTACTTTCCACCAGGCTGTCTTTAATAGGACCTCCTTTTACCTGAATCAAATAATCCCCACTTCATGCTTGACAGGACTGTCAGCTGTATCCGACCCACCAACTGCACTTCAGCCCTCACCCCCTCTCCTTCCTCCCAGAACAGTGATAGAGTAAGGACAAAAGGAATCCTAAGAACAAAAGCAGACTGGGTGAGAACACCTCCATTCTGTCTGTAGGAATGATCACAGCCTTCCAGTTGCTTGTCATTTCAAAACAAAAACAACTTTGCTCCCTTGCTAAGATTTCTGCCCTGGGTCTGGAATATTCCAATAAAACACAACACAAGCTCTTGGAACAACACCTAATTTTTCGCTGAAGCACTTTACAGCCTCAAGACTCAATACTGAATTCCACAATTTCAAAGCCTCACTGCATGACATAGAGTCATAGAGATGTACAGCATGGAAACAACCCCTACGGTCCAACTCGTCCGTGCCGACCAGATGCCCTCCATTTTTATTACATTCTCATCCAACCTCCTTCCCCACTGCCTATATTTTATTTTGTTTGCTTTGCTCACAGCAGATGGGACCCATTTTCTTCCTTTCACAGGCTAATTTACACCCATTTTTCATACCTATTTCTCTTTTGCTATATTAGCAACCTTTTGTCTTTTACATTGGGTCTCCACACCATCTGTTCCCCTCTCCCCTCCTCCACATCGGTCAAAAATATAAAACCTACCATTTTCCAACACATTCTGTTCCAAAGAAGTGTCATGCTAGATTCAAAATATTAACTTTATTTACCTCTCCACAGATGTTGCCAGACTTGCTGAGTTTCTTCAGCACTTTCTGATTTTGCTTCATGGTTCTAGAATCCACAGTATTTAGCTTTTATCTGGTGGGTATTTCTGTATTTTCTATTTTATTTCAGGTCATCAGCATCAAGAGAACTTTGCATTTACATTTTTCAAGCAGTCAGATATTCATATCGAAGATTCTCAGAATATTAAGCACATAAATAATATTGCACATTTATGATACAAAAAAAATGCATTTAATATTGTGGCAATTCAGATTTATTACCTTCTCTCTTTAATAAACTCAAAAGTGGAGATGTTTTCTAATGACTGCACAATGTTTTAGCAACATTCACAATTCTTCACATACTAAATCAGTCTATGTACATGTCCACATGCAGCAAGACTTGGAGCACATTCGGTCTTGGGCTAATAAGTGACTAGTGACACTCACAGCACACAAGTATCAAGCAATGACTATCTCCAACAAGACATAATTAACCATCTCCCTTTGACATTCAATGCATTACCACTGCGGAATTCCCAAGGATCAATATCCAATATTACTATTAATCAGAAACTAAAACAGAGCTGCAAAAGCAGATATGTCGCTGAGAATGATAAGGCAACTGACTCACCTCCTGACTCTCTAAAGTCTGCTCACAACTTAATAGGCACAAGTCATGGTGTGATAGAATATCCTTCATTTTCAAAGATATGAACACAGAGAATATAGGAATACAGGAACAAGAGTAGGCCATTCAGCCCATCAAGCCTGTTACACCATTTAATATCTTAACTGATTGAACACTTAAATTTTTCACACACATTATCACCTTAACTGATAATTAGAAATCTGTCAATCTCTACCTTAAACATAAGACCAAACTTTCAGAGCCTTCTTGGATAGAGAACTCCAAAGACTCACAACCCTCTGTGTGGGGAAAAAAAATCATTTCAGTCCTGAATAGCATTCGCCTTATTTTTAAATTGTGCTCTCGTTTTAGATTCCCTAACCAGAGGAAACATTTTAAACGGATAGACATTTGATGCATGTAAGTATTTTATAGATTTGGATAGGATCTCATTCTTCAAAGCTCTAATAATACAGGCCTTGTTTGTGTAATCTATCTTCATAATGACAGTCTTACCATCCCAGCAACATATCTGGTAAAACCTTGTTACACTCCCTCCATGGCAATGATATTTATTTGGTGGAAAGAAAACAAAACTGCACAAGGTACTCTAAATGCAGTCTTACAATCATCTATACAAATGAAGCAAGACTTCACCACTCCTGTATTGAAATCCTCTTGCAATAAAGGCCAACATTCCATTAGCATTTCTCATAGCTTGCTAGTCTCTCAGTGATTTATTGACTAGGACATCTAGGTCCCTTTGTATATATACTTTCCAACCTCTCTCTGAATTAAGAAATGCTCAACACATATGTTCCACAAGGTTTGTAGCTCAGGTTGAGGTTTAGGGTGTAAGTTTGCTCGCTGAGCTGTAGGTTTGAAATCCAGATGTTTCATTGCCTGGCTAGATAACATCATCAGTGGCGACCTCCAAGTGAAGCAAAGCTATTGTCTCCTGCTTTCTATTTATATCTTGCGTGTCTTGCGTGTAGTTCTTTGGCCAGTCTGTAAGTTGGTGGGTAGTGATGCCCACCACAGACTCCGAAAATACAACTGGGAAATTGCGCGTCAAAAACCGTTATTCAAACAAGCAACAAATCAAGAATGGACAGACGCGGTAGAACGAGCCATAAACACCAAACAACGACAAACACAGATAAAGAAAAATCGGGACCTGAAGAAAAAATTTGACAAACTCACAAAAAAAGACAAAACCGATAACACGGGCATGGATAAAGAACTTATCAGACCGGACCCTATCAGACACAGAAGAAGCGGTACTAGTCAAAGGATTAAATTTCAATTATTGAGACGCTGACAAGAAGGATTTCCTAGCAGCATTAGAAACCACATTTAAGGACAACAATCTCACGGAAGAAACACAACAAACTATCAGACAGTTGCACCTACTCTGAGCCGAAAAAGGGAAGGAAACAAACTGAACACACAAGAAAAGAAAGCCCTAGAAAACCTCAAAAAAGACAAAAAACATTGTTGTATTATCTGCAGACAAAGGTCGGCTCACAGTCATCCTGAACAGAAGGGACTACATAGAGAAATGCCAATGCACTACTCGAGACACCAATACCTACCAAAAGGTTGCGCTAGACCCGACCCCACAACTAGGAAACAAAATTACATATCTCCTAAGAAAATTACACAATTCTGGACAATTAAACAAGACAGAATTCCAGAAAATGAAACCCAAGGGGACCAACACCCCACGATTCTACGGACTACCAAAAATCCATAAACCAGGAGCCCCCCTCAGACCTATAGTCTCACTACCTGGAACACCAACTTACAGACTGACCAAAGAACTACACGCAAGACTGAAATACCTAGTAGAAGAGTCACAGCACTCCATCCACTCCACCCAGGAATTCCTAAAAATCATCAAAAACACCAAAATAGAGGAAGATGTAGCAATGATCTCATTCGACGTAACAGCACTGTTCACCTCCATCAACATTGACCTGGCAAAGGAAACACTCGCCACACTTTTAGAACAGACCATCATACACAAACACAAACCAACCACCATCAATCACATTACCAACGAAAACATCATGAAGCTAGTGGACCTGTGCCTCACCACCCACTTCACTTTCAACAACATAATCTACAAACAAGCCAACGGCACACACATGGGGATCTCTGCTATCAGGATTCATAGCAGAAGCAGTAATGCAAAGACTAGAACAAACAGCCCTACCAACCATCAAACCAAAAATCTGGGTCC
>NC_057715.1:73614650-73649510 GCF_004010195.1 Chiloscyllium plagiosum
TACATCAAAGAAGTTTCAGAAATGACAGCCAGACTACTAAGACCCCTTGGAATACTAGTAGCACACAAACCTACTAACACTTTCAAATAAAAACTAACAAACTTAAAAGACCCAGTACAACCCTTGGACAAAACCAACGTCATCTATAAAAAAAATTCCATGCAAGGACTGCCACAAACACTACGTAGGCCAAACAGGAAGAAAGTTAGCCACCAGGATACATGAACACCAGCTAGCCACAGGAAGACACGACCCCATCTCCCTCATAGCCCTACACACAGAGGGAAAAAAAACACCATTTCGACTGGGACAACACATTTATCCTGGGACAGGCTAAGCAAAGACATGCCAGAGAATTCCTAGAGGCCTGGCACTCCAACCACAATGCCATAAGCAAACACATAGATCTAGATACCATCCACAAACCCCTCAGAAAAACGAACAGGAAATGACATCACTACAAACCCCAGGAACCCCATCCAGGCGAAAGATATAAATAGAAAGGAGACAATAGCTTTGCTTCACTTGGAGATCGCCACTGATGATGTTACCTAGCCAGGTAATGAAACGTCTGGATATCAAACCTACAGCTCAGCGAGCAAACTTACACCCTAAACATATGTTCCACCTACCAAAGTGAATAACCTCTCATTTTCCACACTATATTCCATCCACTGTGCTCTTGCTCACTCTCTAAGCCTGTTTAAAACATTCCTGAAGCTGCTAGAAAGCTTCCTCACAGCATTTCCACTTAGCTTTGTATCATCCGAAATTGAAAATGTTACATTTCGTGCTCACAACCAAATCGCTGAGATATACTGTGAACAGGTGGGGCCTAAATATTGAACCTGTGGTATCCCACTATTCACAGCCTCCTAACCTGAGAACGACCCCTTTATTCCTGATTTGTTTTCTTGCCTTTTATCTTATCCTTAATCCCATCATTACCTCCTATCACATCTGTTTTACTTTTATTAACCATCATCACAGAGGGCACCTGGTCAAAACCCTTCTGAAAATCCGAGATTACCCTTTAAAAATTTCATTCATTACATGCTCTAAAGACTTCTCAACTTTATCAAACTCAATTTCCCATTCACAAATCTGTGCTACGTCTTATCAGATTATTATTATCCAAGCTTCCATTCATCACATCCATTATAATAGGTTCGAACCTATGCCATATGACTAACATAAGGCTGACAGGTCTATAATTCCCCACTTTATCTCTGGCTCCCTTCTTAAATAACCAGATGACATTTGCTAGCTTCCAATATGCAAGAATCATTCAATGTATTGACTATTTCTATAGCTTCCTCCAAGACTGGGATGTAGACTTTCAGGTTCCAGGGACTTACCAATTTTCAGCTCTATTAATTTCAGTAGTGCAACTTTCTAATGATCATTAATTTCCTTCAATTCTTAATTATCCCTAACTTTTGGATGTCTTTCTGGGAGATTCCTTGCATCTCGCTTAGTAAAAACAGATGCAAATTAACCATTTAGCCATTTCTCTAATCCCCAAAGATTCTCCTGATTTAGCCTGTCATGGCATTCATCCAAATGTTTCCTTTTCAAATACCCGAAGCTTTGCAGCCCATTTTTAGGTCTTTATGTGTCTTCGTTCCGTTACACTTTCCAACTTCTTATCATTTAAGAAATATTCCACACATCTGTTCCTCTGCATTTATATTGTATTCTTACTTTTTCAGGTTTTTTGGTCTTCCTTTGTTGCATACTAAAAAACACTCAATTCTCAGATTTCCTACTAACCTGATGATTTATATACTCCTTAACTTCCTCTGTCAAATACTAGATACAACAAACATACATATAGCAAACACATGGGTAAACGGATCTCAGTAATTTCCAAGATAAGTGCATTAAAAATGGTTCTTCTCAGGAATTCACTATGTGGCTCCTAAGCTGAGCTGGAGGCTCAATTATCAAACTTTTTTTTTAATTAAATTTCTCTCTACTCTAAATTAGGTAGTTATTTGAAACAGTCCAAGAAATGAATTCTTTAATTTCAAAAATGAATGTAATAAAAATGGGAGAGGCAGGATAGAAAATGAGTCAATGACTCTCATTATTTCATAATCGATTGTGTCTTAAAATAAATAACAAGTACATTTGAAAGTTCGATAAACATAGCTCAGATTATTATTGACTTTGATGCACGTACACATTAAAAACCCTCAGCTCTGTGGCACATCTTATGGTAGCAGATAATGTAATTGACACACAGACAAAATAACCTACAACTTGTTTAGTCTTAAACTACCAACCCTATCCTTACCATAACCTGAGTTTTTTTGTGTTTAAAATACATGAGCCAATATCATCTCATTTCACCATATCAATAGAAGGGTCATATTCAAGATAGTGGCGCATTTTAATAATAATAAATGCAAGTCAAAAATTACTTTATGCAGTTATGTTGTGGTCATAAGATAAATGGAAGACCAGACAGAAGGACACACTAGAGAATGGATTGGATGGTAACAGAGATGGATGCCGAAGACAGAATGGTAAATGAAGATCAACACAGAATGAAACCAGGAGATTTCCAGTACCAGGAATGCAGCCAAACCATTCCTATTGGAAGGTCTTTAAATTCATGGCTATAGCCTATGACATACTTCATAATGTAGCTATTGAGGAAAACTGAATAACCATTTCAAAAGGAATATCATGATTATTTTGGTTTCTTTTTCAAACAATCTAGGGAAATGGAGTGTGTCAGCATCAACATATCTTTCATCAGAAAATTTCGGAGTTTGAGTCCAAGGAATGATTTGGAAATATTGGTTGTTAGAAGAGTTTATAATGATATACTGTGTCAGAAATGCCCAATCACCAAGAAGAACAGCCCTTGTAAACAAAATTCCAAATGCTTAACTTTTCCTGTAAATAATCAACACTGTTTCAGTTAAGTAATCAATACAGTTTCTGCAACATTAATTTAAAAGTTCAAAAGTGAAATGCATCCACATTGTATTTGAAGATTTAAAAAACATATTTACCACGAAAAGGTTCTTGTTCACACCTAGATATTTGCCATTTCCACAACCAACATCAGCCACAAAAGCTCCAGCTGGTAGTGCTTTCAGGAATTCAGTCACTTTCGGCCATGGGGTGTGCCTGGTACTGCTGAAGTGACCAGCAATCTCATCATAAACATTATGTACATATTTGTGCTCCAACTTTGAGGCATCCCCATCACTACTTGGGACCAATGCGGGTGTATCCTTGCACTCCCGAGTACTCTGACTGTCACAGACTTCTGGGTAAGCTGCAGACAACAGTATAACAGCCTTGTTTTAAATAAACATATTTAAGATCTGAAATCAGAACTAAAAGAAAAACATTTGTACCTTTCAGTAAAGAAAAACAAAGTTGTTTCAAAGCAAAATTTGTATTGTTAACAACTAATGATTAAAAGGAATTTTCCTTTGAATTGACTATTTCATGATGTCCATTTCCTATCCTAATTCATCGAGACTTGTGCGATCTTTTTCACATATAATCTGTTCTGAATGAGATTTCACTGTCAGTTTAGATTAGATGTTAGCATAAACAAATCTGAACTGACAATGAACAGTGACACAGCTTGCGTATCATAGGAAAACATGTCAATTTTTCAACAACGCTCACCTTTACAAGATTTAAAACAGTAAAAATATTCTTCAGTCTAGAAGTATACAACTATTTGACAAATTCTATAATTGGTACACTACAGCAGAGTAAGCAGAGCCATGACAAAGAAAATGTAGCAGTAATGCAGATCTTCCCTCTGCACCATAAAAAGCTAAGCATATCTTTGGAGGAATGAAAGATGATCATAGAAGGGCAATGATGATTGCATGAAAGAAACTAGAGCATTAGAGTTTAACAGAATTATCTTATGCAAGCATACAAAATTCTGGGGGACCATTACAGTGTAGATGTTGAGAAGACATTTCCACATGTGAAGGAATCCTAAAGTATGAAACATTGTCTCCTTATTCAGAAGAAGGGCCTGTGCCCGAAACGTCAAATCTCCTGTTCCCTGGATGCTGCCTGACCTGCTGTGCTGTTCCAGCAATAAAGTTTCAACTTTGATCTCCAGCATCTGCAGACCTCACTTTCTCCTCCTTATTCAGTAACTATCATTTAAAACTGAGATGCAAAGGAATTTCTTCTGAGAGAGTAGGGAATGTCTGAAATTCTCTAAAGAGTTGTTTATTTTATTTCTTTGCAATATGAGCATTGCTGGCTGGCCAGCATTTATTCCTTGCCCCCAGTTGCCCTTGAAGTAGTGGTGGAGAGCTGCTTTCTTGAATTGTTGTAATCCATGTGCTGTAAGTAGACTTAACAATGCCTTTAGTGAGGATATTCCAGAATTTTGACCCAGCAACAGTGAAGGAACGGTGATGTACTTCCAACTCAGGATGATGACAGGAATTGGGGTGATGGTGTGTCATGTATCTGCTGCGCTTGTCCTTCTTGATGGAAATTGTCGTGGGTTTGGAAGATGGAGGTCAAAAAGCATGGCGATGGAAAAGCACAGCCAGTCAGGCAGCATCCGAGGAGCATAACAGTCAACGTTTAAAGCATAAGCTCTTCATCAGCAATGTGGGAAAGGAGATGGGGGAAGAGGAGCAAGGGGGCTGAGAGATAAATGGGAGGGGGTGGAGCTGGGCCAGGAGCGAGGTAGCTGGGAATGTGATAGGTAGATGAAGATCGGGGGGAGGGGGGGAAAACAGCCCAGGACTTGCAGGTCCTTGGTGGTAAGGGAGCTGAAGCGTTCAACCACATGGTGTTGTTTGATCAGTGTTCCGGAGATGTTCTCTGAAAGGTTCTGCAAGTTGATGTCCTGTCTCCCCAATGTAGAGGAGACCACATCGAGAGCAATGGACACAGCAGATGAGGTGTTTGGAGGTGTAGGAAAATTCTGCCAGACGTGGAAGGATCGTTTGGACCCTCGGATGGAGATGAGCAGGGAGGTGTGGGCGCAGGTTTTACACCTCTTGCAGCGGCAAGGTAAGGTGCTAGGAGTGGAGGATGGGCTGGTGGTGGGCGTGGACCTAACGAGAGAGTCGTGGAGGGAACTGTCTCTGAGGAATGCTGAAAGGGTGGGGAGGGAAATATATCCCTGGCGGTGTAGAAATGGAAGTCCCACAGCTACCTGGACTACAGCACTTCCCAACACCTGACCCCCAACCCCCGTAAAGAGGATCAATTCCACTCCACAACATCCCAGATGGCCGCCTACTTCAAGGACCATAATTTCCGCTCCCATGTAGTCAACAATGCCCTCTAGGACATCCCTTCAATTTCCCATGCCTCTGCCCTTCAACCCTACCCCTCCAACCGCAACAAGGACAGAACTCCCCAGTCCTCACCTTCCAACCCAACAACCTCCTGATACAACACATCATCCCCTCCACTTCCGCCACCTGCAGTCAGGCCACACTACCAGAGATAGATTTCCCTCCCGACCACTTTCAGCATTCCACAAAGACAATTCCCTCTGCAACTCCCTCATTCGGCTCATGCTCCGCACCAATCCACCCTCCACTCCTGGCAACTTCCCGTTCCACTGCAAGAGGTGTAACACCTGCGCCCACGTCTTCCTCCTCACCTTCATCCAAGGCCCCAAAGGATCCTTTGACATCTGGCAGAGATTTTCCTGCACCTCCAAACACGTCATCTACTGTGTCTGTTGCTCTCAATGTTGTCTCCTCTACATTGGGAGACAGGACGCCAGCTTGCGGAACATATCAGAGGACATCTCCGGGTCACACGCACCAAACAACTCCACTACCCTGTGGCCGACAACTTCAACACCCTCTCTGCCAAGGACATGCAAGTCCTGGGCCACCTTCCATGCCAAATCCTAACCACCCAATGACTGGAGGAAGAACACCTAATCCTCCGCCTTGGAACCCTCCAACCACATGGAATCAATGTTATTTCATCTGTTTCCTCATCTCCCCTCTCCCTACCTTATCCCAGATCCAACTCTCCAACTCAGCAACTCTACCTGTCCTCCTTCCTTCCCACCTGTCCGCTCCACCTTCAACTCCAATCTATCACAATCACCATCCACCTTCATCTCCAATCGCATTCCTAACTACCTTCCCTCCAGCCCTACCCACCTCCCATTTATCTCTCAGCCTCCTTGGCATCCCCACATACCTGGTGAAGGGCTTATGCTTGAAATATTGACTTTCCTGCTCCTCGGATGCTGGCTGTGCTTTTCCAACGCCACATTTTTGGACTTTGATCTCCAGTATCTGCAGTCCTCACTTTCTCCTAGTGGGTTTGGAAGGTGCTGTTTAAGGATCGTTGGTGAATTTCTACAATGTATCTTATAGGTGGTCCACACTGCTAGTACTGAAATTCAGTGGTGGGGGTCAGGGAGGTTTGAGGATGTGGTGCCAATCAGTTGAGTTGCTTTGTCCTGGATGGTGTCAACCTCTTGCCTGTTGTTGGAGCTGGACTCATCCAAGCAAGGGGAGAATATTCCATCACACTCCTGACTGTACCTTGTGGAAGGCGGACAGGACTTAAGTTACTCACTGCAGCTTTCATAGCCTCTGACCTGTTCATGCATTCATTCTATTTTTTTTTATAAGAAGTTCAGTTGTGTTTCTGGTCAATGGAAACCGCTAGGATACAGATAGTGGGGAATTCAGTGATGGTAACACCATTGAATGTCCAGGGAATGGTGGTTACATTGTCTGCTATTGAAGAGGGTCATTGCCTGGCAAATTGTGTGATACAATTTACCATTTGTCAGCCCAAGCCTGGATATCGTCCAGATCTTGGTGCATTTGGACATTGACTGCTTCAGTATTTGAGTCACGAATGGTGCTCCATACTGTGCAATCATTGTCAAACTTCCCCATTTCTGACTTTATGTAGAGGAAAGGTCACTGATGAAGCAGCTGAAGGTGGTTGGGCCAAGAACACTACCCTGAGGTACTTCTGTAGAGAGGTCCTGGAGGTGAGATGACCAATCTCCAAAAATCACAACAATCTTCCTATATGCAAGATACGACTCCAAACAGTGAAGAGTTTATACTCAGTAAAATGCAACCTGATGTCATTCTCACCTCAACTTGAGAAGGCTAAGTCACTGCAAGGTTTTAAAGAGGAAGTAGATAGATTTTTCAACTATTGATTTGATGGCTCTGTGTGCTGGCGTAAAATAGGAGTTCAGGCCTGGTGCAGGTCAGCCATGATTTATTAAATGACAGGGCAGGCTTGAGTGGCTAAATAGCTTCCATTCAGCTCTTATTTCTTATATTCTTATAACGAGGACACAAAAGCAAAATTGGCTAAAGTGCATTGGCAAATTAGTTTAAAGAATATACCACTTGAGATGCAGTGGCAAACAAGTTAAAAGGATGTTTTAGAATACACAGATGCATATGTTACACCACATAACGAAAATTTCAAGGGAAGATCCCGCCACTCATGGCTAACTAGAAAAGTTAAAGATGGAATCAGACTTATAATTGTGCAGAACAAGTCAGAAAATTGATGATTCTTCATATTATGTACAAAAAAAGAGAGGATAGTAAAATTACAAAAACTGGCCAGAAATATAAAAACTGATAGAAGGGACTTGTATGTACACTTTAAAAAGCGATAATAAAATGAGCTTCAGTCATACCACATGTGGCTCTGGAGAATTTGCACTGGAAAGAAAGTAAATGGTAGATGAATTGAACAGTTACTTTGCATCTATCTCCATGACACAGGACTCAAGTAGCATTCCAGGAGTGATAAATAAGCAAATGAACAAAGATAGTAACTCAGGAAAATTACTCAGTACTTGTCTGGTGACTGTGTTAATTGTTGGAGTTGTCAACTGACAGGCGCCCAGAACCTGATGGACTTCATTCTGAATCTTAAAAAATCTGGCTAGTGAAATAGTTGATGCATTGACTTTAATTATCCAAATTTCCTTGATTCAGGGCAGATCCCATTCGATTGCAATATAGAAAATGTAACTCCTTTCTTCAAAAGGGAAATATTACAGAGAGCAGGAAAAGACAAGCCAGTAGGTTAGTATTTACCATAGGGAAAATATTAGAAACTATTATTAAATAAATTGTAGCAGGGCACTTAGATAAATTCAAAGGTAATCAGGCAAAGTAAACATGGTTTTATGAAAGGTTAATCACATTTGACCAATTTACTAAGTTTTACATGGAGGTAACATCTGCTGTAGATAAAGGGAACTTAAATATTTCCAGAAGGCATTTGATAAAGTGCCACATCAAAGATTACAACAGAAAATAGAAGCTTCCGGTATTAGGAAAGCAAATTGGCATAGAAAGAAGATTAGCTACCTAACAGGAAATACTGTAGATGCTTGGTGCCAAATTTGCTGATGACCCAAGTATAAGTAAAGAAAAAAATGTTGGGAAGACAGCATAACCTATCTATCTCTCTGCAGCATCTTTAAGTAGTAGGCAAATGGAGAAAATCTGGGAAAACGTGAAATTATCCATTTTGGGAGGAAGAATAAAAATGCAGATTATTTAAATGGTGAGACGCAGATGGATCTTAATGTCCTTGTGCACAATTCAAAAAAGACTATTATCCAGGTACAGCTAGTAAACAAAAATAGAAATTGTGGGAAAAGCTCAACGGGTCCAGCAGCATCTGTGGTGAGAAATCAGGATTAACCATTTCAGGTCGAGTGACCCTTCCTCTAGCAGTTTCAATTTTTGTCTCTGATTTACAGGATCTGCAGTTCTTTCAGTTTTTATTTAGTAATATGGAAAGTTCATGGAATGTTACCATTTACTGTGAAGGAAATTGAATAAAAAATAGGCACGTTATGCTTCAGTTACGTAACATACTGGTGAGATCACATTTGGAGTACTGTGCAGAGCATTACTCACTCCAAGAAAAGTTGTAAATGCATTGGATGGCTTACCAGACTAATACCTGGAATAAGTGAATTGTTCTATGAGGAAAGGCTGGTCAGACTAGAATTAAATCAAATAGAGTTTTTAAAGAGTAAAAGGCAACTTGAATGAAACATTTAAGATCCTAAGAGGTCTTGATAGAGTAGATGTGGAAAGAGGTTTCCTTTCATGGGAGAATCTACAGCTACAGACGACTATTTAAAACTCAGGGGTTGCCCACTTAATATAGATCTGAAGTGAGGTACCAAAGGGATGAAAGATGACTGGAGGCACACAGGAATGTTAGACTTGAGGTTAAAATCATGATCTTATTGAATAGTGGACCAGACTTGATGGGCCAAAAGACCTACTCTTGTTCCTTGTTCATTTGTTTCCTCTGAGGGTAGTAAATCTTTTTGGGGATCTCTTCCTGAAAAGGTGGTTGAAGTCAAGTCCTTAAATATTTTGTAGACATAAGGGGTGAAAGGTTAAGATAGGTGGGAATACAGATTAGAGCTTACAATCAGATTAGTCATCATATTAATATATGGCACATTACACCTAAGTAGCTGATCTACTCTTGCACCTTTAAATGTCACAAATGAAGAATGTATTAAAATATTAAGTTCAGAGCAAGAACTTTCACTTTATCCAGACTGCCCCATATAATCATTTTCCATGTTTTTCTATTAGACTATTTGCCTGCCCCATCACCATCATCAGTTTAAGACGAGACATGTTCACTCACCTTCAAACATTTTAAACAATGTTTAAAATGTCCTATATCGTTAAACTCAATAGATATTAATCCCACACATTCTGAATAGTGTTAACTTATATTAAATCCATTCATTTTTCCAGAAATCTGTTCCACATGTCTACTAACTTACACTGCACTCCCAATTTAATGCAGTTCTGTGTACAACACTTGAAATGATATCAAGATCTAATCAACTGGCAGCATCACATGACATCAGGGGTTATAGAATAATTAATAAAAAGGCGGAAGGGAATTAGATACTAAAAAAAGGTGCAATCTATTGCTTTCTTATAGATTGCAATTATTATGAAGTTGAAGATGTGTACTGTACCTTTAAGAGAAAGATTGCTTTTCTGAACTGAGAGAGTACAAACACTGACATATATGACTAGATGACAATCCCAGAGTATACTGGAAAATTGGAAATATGTAACATTTGGCTTGAAATGGATACCTGAGTTGTGGTTGTTGTTTTGACAACAATTTGAATTTAACCAGTTTAAGTTATACCCCAGGATACTAAAACTCAACCATGCTTGAATTTATTGTTTTGCCAACACCGGACCAATGAGACAATCGACGTTGGGGTTATAAGAATGCCAATATTTTGAAAATTTGTCAGAGAACAACTGCCCAGCCAACATCGTGCTTTTAAAGAAATCAGAAAAAATCCTTTCTATCAAAAGTACCTTTCCATGTAAAACTTACTCGCAGTGAAAAGAAAGAAGACAACCCAGGGAGATCAGCAGGAAAGCTGAAGACAGTGGAGAAGACAAAGACGGTGTAGTTTTGAGATTAAGTTAGTATAATTTTAATAAATGTCTTATTGGAACCAGATATTTTTAAAGAATTGTGGTCAGATAGTAAATAGTTAAGAGAAAAGGGGGGGGCTTGGATTTGTGAAGAGTTTTATTTGCTTAAAATGTTCACTATTAAGAGTTAGAAAAACATACTGATTTTTTTTTAAAAATAGTGGAATTTGGGAGTTCTCCATCACTCACATTTTAACAGATGGCGAGGCAAGATTTTCTAGGTGTTTGGTTACAACCACTTTGTAACACAATAAACAGGTTGAACAGTTAGTTAACTAAGGACACTCTGAGCAAATCACCCAAATAACTCCTTGGTGAGGATGTTGTGCACAGCAAACAAACAGCTCAGAAAAATAAAACACTTACCACAATCACACAATCTTGTTCTGACTCTCCGAAAGGTAAAACTCGTCCTCGCTCCCCTTTTGTTTAAAGTCAGGTTACTGATGTCATCAGTGATGGTACCAGTTTTTTGCATCTCTGATGCTGTCACCACATCAAACTTTCTAGGGGTAATTCTGTTGAGTACAAAGGGATAACAATTAGCCCAGATATTTACTGTGGTGATAACAGCAAATCCTTTTAAAACATTCATTGTAAAACTTGTGAAAAAGTTGATTGAAAAATAACAGTATCAACAACATAATATGTTTCTAATTACCTTTAAACAACTTCATCTTGCCCTGAAAGGTTAATCTATATTATGGGCTGTCAAACTTCCTTACTCTGATAAAAAAAAGTCCACATTTTCTTGTAAAGTTTCCTAATGATACTTGAGCTTTAACATTGATCTGTTTTCAATCTGTAATTGCATTAAGTGATGATAATCAATGACTTTAACTTACTGTTTCCTGCTGCACAGATTGGTTGCTTTTACGCTGACTTCATGACTGCTGGCCACCTTAAGTTCTAATCTATCGTTTGGAAAAAGTGTTATATATGCCACAGAGGATGCAAGAATTTTTTGGACATCTTTCTTTGAGGTCAGCAGCAAACATGTTTGCCTATTACTTACATCAGGTAAAAACTTATAAAATGTGACGATTTTGTAAATATATCGCTACAATGCAAATATTAGATTCTTAGGAAAATAGTTTCAAGTAGCTTACGGCTTGACTCCTGAAATAAATATTCAAATATTAAAAAAGGTTTGGATGCCAGATTTGTTCATGAAATTACATGGAACAAACAATGGGATGACTTTGCAAATACATTTAAGATACCCATCCTTTAAATTTTCTGCTTTCATAAATCCACACACTATTGGCAGGTGCCGTAAACTCATCAACGTATATGCAATGAATGAAAATATCAATCCATAAAGCATTGCCATTTATCCAAGCTGTACATTACCTTCTTTAAAAATACTTTATAATAAAAATGACTATGAATTTAATGGCTGAAAACCACTAAATTTCCAAAAGACTAAGCCAAATTCTTTGAAATCACAATCAAAGACAGCTGAATATTTACATTACTGTTATTTTCTACATTTCAAAGCTACTGAAATGGAGACAACCTGTCAGCAAAGCCAGACCAGGAGTAACTGTCTTGAAAGAATATGATGGCCACATCAGCACAGGACCTAGACAATCACTTGAATACCCAATTGGGTTGAGACAAACTATTAAATGTAATTACTTCAACAATGGGACTTCAGTATAAATGGATCTTCCCCATGGAGCCTGTAATCATGCAAGCCAAGCACCTATAATTCACGAGACACGGCTAATGGCCAGTTGCATAGCATACGAGTACACAAACTGTGTTTAAGCACCTGTTTCTTCTGCAGACAAGCACAAGCAAATGAGACATTAATGAGGTCTACACAAAATTACAGAACAAGAAAATGCTGAGAAACTCAGCAGGTCTAGCAGCATCCGTGGAGAGGGAATCGGTTAATGTTTCAAGTCTGGTATGACTCTTCTTCAGAAGGGGAAACATTCACTCAGCACTGAGTTCTGAAAACGTTCCCACAATACCAAACTCTAAACATTGAATGATTTTCTCTTCACAGATGCTGCCAGATCTAATTTTGTCCAGCGTTCAGTTTTTGTTTGATTTGCAGAATCTGCAGTTTTTTGCCTTCATTACAGGACTTCAAATTAGCTTAATATTATCTCCAATGTTCATAATCTGTGTTTTTTTGAAAGCTGGAATGTCTTTTTTCAATTTATCGATTTAATGATGCTGGCATCACCAACTGCTCTTCATCTGAGTGGTTTACAACGCTGCTTCCTCGGGCAGTTAAAAGTCAACAACATTATTGTGGAACTGGAGTCACAAGTGGGCCAGGCCAGGTAAGAACAAAAAACAGTATAGTACAGAAACAGGCCCTCTGGACCACCAAGACCGCGCTGACACATGCCATTTTTCTAAACTAAAAACCTTTTGCTTCTATGCAGCCCATACCATCTGTTTCCCTGCCTATTCATGTATCTGTGATAGCTGTCAAGTGGCTTCTTCAACGTGGCTGTTCTATCTGTTTCCATCACCACCTTTGGCAGTTCAATCTAGCCACTTAGCACCCGGTGTGAGCACTTGCCTCTCACACCTCCTTTCAATTTACACCCTTTTACCTTAAAGCAATGTCTCAGTAATTGACATTTCTACACTGGGAAAAATACTGTGACTATCCATGCCCCTCACAGAAGTTTATAAAATTATCAGATTGCCCCTCTGCTTCCGATGTTCAAGTGAAAACAAATCATGTTTGTCCAAGCTCTCCTCACAGCTAATAGCCTCAAAACCAGATAACACCCTGATAAACCATTTCTGTATGCTCTCCAAAGCCCCCATATCCTTCTGTTACAGTTCTGGTTGCCAGAACTGTAAGCAATATTCCAGAGGTGGCCTAACTAAGGTTCTACACAACATTACTTACCAAGTTTTATATGTATGCCTCACCTAATGAGGGCAAGCATGCCATATGCCATCTTGATCACCCTATCTATTTGCATTGCCCACAGGTCCTCAGGGAACTACGGAGCTGTGCACTTCAATGTCCCGACATGTTAGTGCTTCTAAAAGGTTCTGTCATTTAATGTATACTTCCCACCCGCATTAGACCTTCCAAAATGCATTACCTTGCATTTTTCCAGATTAAATTCCAACTGCCATTTCTCTGCCCAAGTCTCCAGGCTCTCTCTATCCTGCTGCATCCTCTGGCAATCCTCTTCACTATCCACAGCTTCCCCCAATTTGTGTGTCATTCACAAATTTCTAATCAGACCATTTGCATTCTCCTCCAAATCATTTATATATATTACAAACAGCAAGGGGTCCAGCATGGATCTGTGCGGAACACTACTGGTCACAGATCTCCAGTCAGAAAAACACCAATCCACTGCGACTCTGTCTTCTATATCCATCTTAGCAGCTCACTGCAGATCCCACGTAACTTCACCTTCTGTATCAGGCCTTCACAAGGGACCTTGTCAAAGGCCTTGCTAAAATCCATGCAGACAACATCCACTACCCTGCCATCACCAATCATCTTTGTCACTTCGTCAAAAACTCAGTTTGTGAAACACAGCTTGCATAAAGCCATGCTATTGCTAATAAGTCCATATTTTCCACGTGAGTAAATCATGTCCCCAAGAATCATCGCCAATAATTTCCTTACCGATGTAAGGCTCACCAGCTTTAAATTCCCTGGATTATCAGTGTTGTTCTTCTTAACAAAGGAACAACATTGGCTATGGACCTCGCCTGCTACTGAAGAGGATTCAAAGATTTTGTACAAGGCCCCAACAATTTCCTCCCTTACTTCCCTCAGTATTCTGGGACAGATCCGATTAGGTCGTGGGGACCGGTCTACCTTAATGCTTTTCAATATACCCAGTATCTCACCCCCATTTTATTTTGACATGTAAACATAACCTTCACTAGACTCACCATCGTCCCGGTCCTTCTCCTTTGTGAGTCTCAATGAAAAGGACCTCACCCACCTCTTCTGGCTTGATACATAAAATCTCTCATTTGTCCTTGGGTGGATCTACTCTTTCCCGAGTTACCCCTTATATATGTATAAACACCTTGGGCTTTTCCTTCATTCTGTTGCCAAGGACATTAAATGACTGCTTTTCACCCAAACGCCTTGTTTAAGTTCTTTCCTGCCTTCTTTATACTCTGGCCGGCAGATTTCCTTTTCTAAAGGGCATTAGTGAATTTGATGGGGTGATATGGTAAGTGATGATAGTTTCACGATCACCATTACCTTTAATTCTCAATCTTGTTAACTGAAGTTTAAATTTCAACAGCTAACACAGTGCGATTTGAATCCACGTCCACTGAGCATTAGCCTGAGTTTCTGAATTATTAATCAGTGACATTACCATAATTCTATCACCACTTCTGACTAGATCAAGTACATTAAGTAATATTCTGTTTTAAAACCGAAAAGAAATTTGTCTAGATTGTCCTTTACATACAAACATATGAAGTAGAAGCATGATTAAGACATTCAACCCCTCAAGCCAGCTCCACCACTTGAGAAGATCATTCATACAATGGTGACCTCAACTCCACATTCCTACCTATCCCAAATACATTTCAACTTCTTTAAATTGCTCTAATGCATTTAGAAACAAACAATTTAAAGAAAACTGCAAACTCAAGTGCATTTTATACCCTTTCTTAAATAAGAAGACCAAATTTTACATATTGTGAGAGTCGTATTAATACTCTGTACAACTGTAGCAAAGCACATCTATTTTTATATCCCATTCCCGTTAAAATAATCAACAATCTACATAGCTTCCTAATTACATACTGTACCAGCATACCAACATTGTGTATACAAGGACAACCAGATCTCTCTGCACTTCACAGTATTGCAATCTCTCTCCATCTAAATACTAAGACTTTTTTTATGTTTTCTGCGAAAGCGGACAAGTTCACATTTTCCTACATTAGATTCATTCAGATAAATTTTTACCTATTCACTTCACCTATCCATATCTCTGCAGACAGTTTATATTCTCTTCATAATTTGTTTTCCTATTTTTGTCTCATCCCTACAGCCAAGGCATTGGTCTAAATTGTAAATAGTCTTAACATGCAAACAGTTAAGCACTCAGTGATTTTGGAAGCACTTTTTTCCACAAAATCTCTTGCAGTCAAGCTATTCCACCTCACCTCTCTGATCATAACAATTACTCACCCATGACTCCAAAGGTATCTGGATTCACCAGTCATTACGAGCAGACTACGACGAGGCAACATCACTGCAACACTAAGGCCATTTGGATGCTTAAAATCCATCACTGTCTACAAATTAAAAAAGAAAAAAATTTATGTATTCTGCACAAAATAAAAGATGGTAAGCTAAAATCTTCTGCTGCCACAATGTAGGGAAGTAAGAAAAACAAGTTATAATTATCTGCAAGATACCTTCCAACAGAAGACATTATAGCAACTGGAAACTCCTGGATATACATTTCTAAATATTTATACTTCCAATACAATAAATGAGGGAAAAAATCCTTTTATTAGAATAGTTAGTTATGGCAACTGACCACAAACAGCAGATTAATATTTGGACAATAACCTCTGGCTGACATATCCATAAGGTATCTTCTACCTGTGAAAAAGAAATGGCTGCCAAACATTATTTTTCAATCTATAATACAATCCAACCACATTAAAAATGACTATTTAGAAGCAAATAATTCTAAAACGCAAGTTCTCCTTAGCAATCCAAACCCTGGGAACAATTTAGAAGTTACAACTAAATTAGACCCAAGGTCTGTGTTGGAATTGTTTTATCCAGTCATATATTGCAGTGCAGGCTATATTTGAAAACAACCAGCGAGCTATAGATATTGTGGAGGAAATTGTCAGTCTCCCACATTGATCCAGCCAGCAAACAAATCTGAAGAATCAGGAGCTCATAATCGTCTTGGACCCAAACAGAAACATTAATTAACGTTTTGGTTGCTTCCAGCAAACCATTGTCAATTTTGCCACTCAACAAATGAAAATTAAAGATTACCTGTTCATATTACCTCTATCAATTTGAACGTAACAGTCGTGCCCTACCACATTTTGTCAATTTAAGCAGCTGGTCAAGGAAACTTGTTGGCATTGGTCAAGAAGCACCTGAATATCAAAGTACTACTGAGGTGTGGTTATTTCCATTATTCTAAATTTTAATTAACTTAACAGTGATCTTCGGGGCAAAAATGGGTGGCAAGCACTTGGAAACCATAGCTCACTCCTCGAACCCCATCTTCTGCCTCAAATAATGATTCAATCAGAATTTGAAAATTGCTAATGGGTCAACAGTCAAGTTGTCATGTTTGGAACATCAATAGCTTGTTATTATATAACATCTATAATATAATAAAGCATCCCAAGTTGTCTCCCAAAAGCTTAATAACAAAAAGTTGTTGTTTTCAAATTACATTATTAAATAGAATCACTATTTCTATTGACATGTAAATGTTTGTGGATGTAAGATTAATGAAGAAAATTTTAAAATACTCCAAGAGTGAGACAGCAGAAGTGATAATGAATGCCTAGATCTTCGTGGAGACAAATCCATCTATTTAACTATGAAAGGAAAGAAAGGAACAGCTTAACATGAAATCTGATACAATTTTACATGAATTGCCTTTTTGGCAAACAATGGAATGACAAAATTAACTATAACAATTTTTTTTTAATTTTCAGCAATCAGGCAATTGTTTCACACAACAGAATATGAAAAATGGCAATAATTTGAATTAATAATTGAGTCCAAATTTGGTTTCTAACCAATTTGAAAGGTATAACATAGAAACGTAGAAAATAGGAGCAGGAGCTGCCATTTGTCCCATCGAGCACGCTCCACAATTCAACACAACCATGACCGATTCTCTATCTCAAAATCATCCTAATTCTCTCAACATAACCCTTGAATGTCTAAAAATCTATTCTTTTCTTGCTTTAACATGTTCAGTGGCTTTCCCTACACAGCCTTCTGTAGTAGAGAATTGCACAGATTCGTTATCCTCTAAGTGGAGAAATTTCTCTTCCTCGTAGTTCAAAATGAGACTGCACCCTTTGTTGACCACTCACACCCCTCCTCTAGAGAATAATGGAAGATAGAAAATTTAACTCATTTATTCAAAAAAGAGAAGGGAAGCAAAAATCAGGAAAATACAGGCCTGTAAGCTTAACACCAGTCATTGGGAAAATGTTAGAAACTACTATTAAAGAAGTTATTGCAGGGCACTTAGGCAAGTTCAAGATAAGCAGGTAAAGTCAACATAGCTTTGTGAAAGGCAAATCATGTTTGACCAATCTATTGGACTTCTTTGAAGAAGTAATGTGAAGGAACCTGTGGATGTACTGTATTTAGATGTCAAGAAGGCATTTGACAAAGTTCACTACTTTTTGTCATTTACATAAATTATTTGGACATGAGCGTAAGAGATATAGTTAGTAAGTTTGCAGATGACACCAAAATTGGGATGTGTAGTGGACAGTGAAGGAGGTTTACTGATTACACCAGGATCTTGATCAGATGGGCCAATATACTGAGAAGTGGCAAATGGAGTTTAATTCAGATAAATGCGAGGCGCTGCATTTTGGGAAAGCAAATCTTAGCAGGACTTATACACTTAATGGTAAGGTCCTACGGAGTGTTACTGAACAAAGAGACCTTGGAGTGCAGGTTCATAGCTCCTTGAAAGTGGAGTCGCAGGTAGATAGAATAGTGAAGGCGGCGTTTGGTATGCTTTCCTTTATCGGACAGAGTACTGAGTAGAGGAGTTGGGGGGGTCATGTTGTGACTGTACAGGACATTGGTTAGGCATGTTGGAATATTGCGTGCAATTCTGGTCTCCTTCCTATCGGAAAGATGTTGTGAAACTTGAAAGGGTTCAGAAAAGATTTACAAGGATGTTGCCAGGGTTGGAGGATTTGAGCTATGGGGAGGGGCGTAACAGGCTGGGGCTGTTTTCTCTGGAAGGTCAGAGGCTGAGAGGTGACCTTATAAAGATCTACAAAATTATGAGGGGCATGGATAGGATAAATAGACAAAATCTTTTCCCTGGGGTGGGGAAGTCTAGAACTAGAGGGCATAGGTTTAGGGTGAGAGGGGAAAGATATAAAAGAGAACTAAGGGGCAACTTTTTCACAGAGAGGGAAGTGTATGGAATGAGCTGCCAGAGGACATTTAAAAGGCATTTGGATGGCTACATGAATAGGAAGGGTTTAGAAGGATATGGGCAAATGCTGGCAGGTGAGACTAGATTGGGTTGGGATATCTAGTCGGCATGGACGGGTTGGGCCAAAGGGTCTGTTTCCGTTCTGTACATCTCTATGACTATTACAGAAAAAAAACCTCATGATATAGGGAATAGCATATCAACATGGATAGAAGATTGACTTGCTAACAGGAAAGCATAAATGGATTATTTTGAGGTTGGCAAGACTTAACAAGGAGGAGAAAGTGAGGTCTGCAGATGCTGGAGATCAGAGCTGAAAATGTGTTGCTGGAACAGCGCAGCAGGTCAGGCAGCATCCGGGGAACAGGAGAATCGACGTTTCGGGCATAAGCCCTTCTTCAGGAAAGACTTAACAAGGGGTGTGCCCAAGGCAATAGTTCTGGTAACTCAAATGTTTCCCATTTATACCAACGACTTGTATGAAGTGACTGAACGTATAGTTGAATCATCAGCAAATTTAGCCAAGATAGGGAAGAAAGTAAATTATGAAGAAGACATAAGGAGATATGATAGAGTATAAAGATCAGCGAAATGAAGTGGGGAAAATGTGACATTGTCCAGTTTGATAGGAACAAAATAAAAGCATATTATTTAAATGGTGAGACATTAAAAAGCTTTACGATGCTGAATGATCTAAAATTCTTAGTGCATGAATCACACAAAGCTTTTGTGCACATACAGCAAGTAAGTAGGAAAGCTAATAGAACATCACTGTTTATTACATGGGGAACTGAACATAAAAGTAGAATAGTAATGCATCAACAGTACACAGCATTGGTGAGACCGTATTTGCAATAGTGTATAATAATCGTCGCTGTATTTAAGGATGGATGTAAATATGTTGGCGTCAGGTCAGTGAAGATATACAAGACTTAAGACCTGGAATGGATGGTTTGTCTTGAGGGAAAGATGGACAAGGTAGGCTAGTAATCACTATAGTTGAGAAGTTTCTGAGGTGCCTTGAAACATCAAGATTCTGAGGAGTCTTGACAGGTACATATGGAGAGGATGTATCCTCTTTTGGACCAACTAGTATGATTTAAAAATCAAGGGTCTTCTATTTCAAGCAGAGATAGTGCAAAATCTTCTCTCTGCTGATGTTGAACGTTTGAAATTTATTGCCACCATCTTTTGAGGAAGAGGAGGTTTTACAATATTTTTCAGGCAGAGGGAAATTGATTCTTGGTAAGCAAGAGGTGAAAGATTATCAAGAATAAGCAGGAATATGGATTTGAGGTTACAACCAGTTCAGCCATGATCTTATGGAATAGTGGAGCAGCTTCAAGAGCCTGAATGGACTACTCCTGCTCCTTGTTTATGCAAGGAGAGAAAAAAAAAATTGTGCAAGCAAGGAATTCCAACTTAAAAAGATTTAAATCCTTAAAAGTTTGAAACGCCAAGGTGTGCCTGGTCTGCTGTAGGATATATGCATCGTATATGCAAATTCACAGTATGAATGCCAAGTACAATGCAACAAAACATAACAACTGAATGTTTGTAGAGTCTTCAATGTAACAAATCAATCTTGGCGCTTTGTAGAGAGTCAGTAAACAAAGTCAGATACAAAGCCATGTATAGACACAGTAGACCAGGTGACCAAAACCTTAGCCAAAGAGGTTGAAGGACTGAAACTTTCAGGGAGGGAATTCCAGTGTTTAAGGGCTGGGCAGCAGAATGCAGAGCCATCAATGGTGAAGCAATGAATATCAACATTGTACAAGAGTCTGGAAATTGGACAAGGGCACAGATCTGAAAGAGATATAGAGCTTGAGGAGATTATACAGAAAAACATGAGGCCAGAGAGATATTTAGAGTCGTTGGGTCGTACAGCACAAACAGACTCTTCAGTCCAACTCACCCGTGCCAACCAGATATTCTACATTAATCTAGTTCCAGCGTTTAGCCCATATCCCTCTAAACCCTTCCTATTCATGTACACAGCCAGATGCATTTTAAACATTGTAATTGTACAAGATCCACCACTTCTTTTGGCAGCTCATTCCATACCACTTTGTGTGTGAAAATCCTGCCCCTTAGGTCTCTTTCAAATCTTTCCTCTCTCACTCTGAACTTATGCCCTCTGGTTTTGGACTCCCATACCTTGGGAAAAAAAGACTCTGGCAAGTCATCTAATTCAACACCCCTCATGATTTTATAAACCTCTATAAGGTCACCCCGCAGCCTCTGACGCTCCAGGGAAAACAGCACCAGCCTATTCAGCCTCTCCCTATAGCTCAAACCCTCCAACCCTGGCAACATCCTTGTAAATCTTTTCTGAACTCTTTCATGTTTCACAACATCTTTCCTATAGCAGGGAGACCAGAACTAAACACATTATTCCAGAAGTGGTTGAACCAATGTTCACAGCTGCAACATGACATCCCAACACTTATACTCAATGCACTGACTAATAATTTGAGGACATGAATGAGAAATTGCAGAACTGACAACCACTACAGATAAGTGAAGACAGATAATGGGTAAACATTGCTTGTTAAAAGTTAGGTTAAGGACAAAGTTTTAGATCTCAAATTTACTGAGGGCACTTAAGAGAAAAACATTGATCTTGCATAATTCATAGAGGTATTCACATAATTCAAATAATATTGAATCATACTTTTTGAAAGAATGCCTCATGGTTATGACTGATTTGTTAGCATGCGGCATGATACTGGTCAATAACTTAGATCAGGGAAAGAAATAATTCAGTCTATGATGCTGGAGGTTGAAAAATCATCAGTTGAGCCGATATGGTGGTCATTAACTGCGGTCAAAAGGAAGAAGAGGAGAGAGGCACTCTGCTACCTGGAGAAATCGTTCTTGTTTGTCAGGTGTCAGTTTCGTGCAAATGGGCAACATCTTTCCCATTAACTAACCAAAAAACCCATATGGTTTTGCACAAAGCTGATCTAGAACAAGTTTAAATTTGAGACCTCATATTAGAGGCCTGCATTAGTGAGCTTATTTTGCTACAAAAAGGGCTGAATTTTAAATTAACCCAGTTTACAGACGCAAACATGTTCTGAAAGACAGTTGGACAGCTGAAATATCAATAAGAATTATTAAAGGTATCGGAATACATTCTTTTGTTGAAAAGCAGAGGCTGGATCAATATTGATGAAGGTTTCTTATTGGTTATTAATTATAACACAATATATGTCTTCAGCAATTACAACAAAAACTTGTTGGAAACAAAAGGAATTTAACAACCTAAATACTTCAAATGTGAATACTTCACTGAAGAGGCCAGACATCAGTTTGGGATGATACAAAAACATCAATGAATTTGCTTTCAGTTTTAAATCACAGCAATCAAATCTTCTGATGTACTAATGCCTTGTGTCGTGCATCCAAACATAAAATATTATATAATTAACAAAGATAAACTGTTGAAATACCCTTAGGCACAGAAAAAATGAAATATCATAACGGATAACTGGCACAACTCTGAGGATTCACATTTTCACTCACCAGGTGAACCAAGCGTTACGTCAATTTGACAAGGAGGAAAGGAAACTATGTTGATTTTCATTGCTATCAAGGCACATTGGCAATATCAGGCTTGAACACAATTAAAATAAAATTCTATTAAGACCATAAGACAATAAAAGTAGAAATTAGGCCATTTGGCCCATCGAGTCTTCTCCACCATTCAATCATGGCTGATAGGTTTTTCAACCCCATTTTTCCACTTTCCCCTCATAACCTTTAATCTCCTTGGCAATCAAGAACCTATCCATCCTCATCTTAAATATACTCAAATGACCTGGCCTCCACAGCCTTCTGTGGCAACCAATTCCAAAGATTCACTACTCTTTGGCTGAAGAAGTTTCTCCTTATCTCTGTTCTAAATGCTCTTCCCTTTACTTTTAAGCTGTGTCCTCAGGTCTTCTTTTCTCCTGCCAATGGAAAAATCTTCCCAACATCCACTCTGTCCAGACCGTTCAGTCTTCTGTAAGTTTCAATCATCCTTCTAAACTGCGAGTGTAATCCCAGAGTCCTCAAATGTTCCAGGTATGTTAAGCCTTTCATTCCTGGGATCATTCTCACGATCTGCTCCAGGGCCAATACATCCTCCCAGAGGTTTGGAGCCCAAAATTGCTGACAATACTCTAAATGTGGTCTGACCAGAGCCATTTAAAGCCTCAGAAGTACATCCCTGCTTTTTTCTTCTAGTCCTCTAGAGATGAATGACAACACTTTAGGGGTGACTTGATAGAGGTGTACAAGATGATTAGGGGTTTAGATAGGGTTGACCGTGAGAACCTTTTTCCACATATGGAGTCAGCTATTACGAGGGGGCATAGCTTTAAATTAAGGGGTGGTAGGTATAGGACAGATGTTAGGGTAGGTTCTTTACTCAGCGAGTCGTGAGTTCATGGAATGCCCTGCCAGTAGCAGTGGTGGACTCTCCCTCTTCATGGGCATTTAAGCGGGCATTGGATAGGCATATGGAGGATAGTGGGCTAGTGTAGGTTAGGTGGGCTTGGATTGGCGCAACATCGAGGGCCAAAGGGCCTGTACTGCGCTGTATTCTTCTATGTTCTATTGTAGATGCCTTCCTAGCTTCCAACTCGACCTGCAAGTTTACTTTAAGAAAATCCTGGACTCGGATTCCCAAGTCCCTCTGCACTCCAGATTTCTGAATTATCTGCCCATTTAGAAAATAGTCCATGCCTCTACACTTCCTACCAAAATGCATGATCTCACACTTTCCCACATTGTACTCCATCTGCCACTTCTTTGCCCACTCTCCTAACCTGTCTAAATCTTTCTGCAGCCTCCCTGCCTCCTCAATACTACCTGTCCCTCTACCTATCTTTGTTTCATCTGCAAACTTGGCCAGAATGTCCTCAGTTCCTTCATCCAGATCATTAATGTATAAAGTGAACTCTGAGCCTTGCGGAACACCACCAGTCACTGATTTCCAAACTGAGAAGGACCCTTTTATTCCCACTCTCTGCTTTCTGCCAGACAGCCAAGCTTTTATCCATGCCAGTACCTTGCCTCTAACACCATGAGCCCGTATCTGATTCCTTCTCTGTGGCATTTTAATCAAAGGCTTTCTGGAAGTCTAGATAAATAACATCCATTTGCTCTCCTTTGTCTAATCTACTCGTTACCTCCTCAAAGAATTCTAATAGATTTGTCAGGTGTGTCCTCCCTTTGATGAAACCATGTTGACTTTGCCCTATTTTACCATGCTCTTGCAAGTATTCAGAAAACTCATCCTTCACAATGGACTCCAAACTCTTACCAATGACTGAGGTCAGGCTAATCAGCCTATACAGAGGAACCTTGATTATCTGGCATTCAATTATCCGAATATTGAATTAGCCGGCAAAATCACAAGATCCTGATGCTTGGCTAAACAATGTTATTCAGCATTCGATTAACTGAACGAAAAGCTCACCACCCGTGTCCTTCGGATAATCAAGGTTCCTCTGTAATTTCCCATCTTTTGTCTTACTCCCTTCTGTTTTAAAAAAAATTCTCAAGGTCAGGTTCGTAGGAGAGTAGTCTGACACAGAACAAACGACCAAGAGGCGAGTCTGCTAGAATATGGGCATTTTATTCCCCGCAGCGTCGCCACAACGGGTCTGGCTTATACTCACTCTACATGTTACCAAAACTGGGAGCCGTCAGTTCTCGTAGAGCGGTTGCCAACAACCCACGCTCGGCGGTTAAACGTAACCCCGGAGCAGACTCACCGAACTGGAGACTTTTCCGGCTGATATACTCTTTTCAAGGCTAAAAAACACATTCCATTCTGGTTACATACAGATAAGAAGATTCACACGGGGAGGTGTGTAATAAGATTCACACGGGACTAAGCAACACCTCCATTCCGGTTAGATTCACACATGTATTGGGACATAATTTTTAACCGTTTCACCACATTCCACTGCTTGGAATTTTACACCACACCTTCTTAAATAGGGGAGTTACATTAGTGATTTTCCAGTCTTCTGGGACCCTCCCTGACTCCAGTGATACCTGAAAGATCACTACTAAAGCTTCCACTACTTCTTTAGCTATCTCCTTTGGAACTCTAGGGTGTAGCCCATCTGGTCCAGGTGATTTATCAACTTTCAGACCTTTCAGTTTTTCTAGCACCTTCTCCTTGGTAATGGCCACCGTACTCATTTCCGTCTCCCAACACTCTTGAATTTTTGGGAAGTTACTTGAGTCTTCCACGGTGAAGATTAATTGGGGTACTAGAACCAGAACATTAGGTGGCATGAAGAGGAGTTAAAAAGTCAAATACAACCCTATTGCTAACTTGTTTTAACAGGAGCAGGAGAGGAAGCCAGCAACCAATGGGTTAGCTATTTAAAGAATTATAATGAGGTTGTACACTACAGAATTACCCAGCATTTTCAAATGAAACCTAGCCAGACAAATTTTCAAGGTCTCAAGAAACATATTGACAAAAAAGTGAAATCCAGCACTTGTCTGCTAGATCCCAACCCCTGTGATAGGGCAGCCCCCAATTTTCCAACAGCTGCTCCCTCTTTGCTCTCCCCTCCCTGGCTCTAGTCTGGTGCCAAAGGTCAATCCTGCAGTCAGACAGACTGTTAACCTGATCAGCTGCAAATGGGATGCAAACAAGTACATGCTAATTAAATCCTGCCATTTAAATCAGCAAAACTTGAAGAAAATTAATTCTTCCAGATTTTCATTCTCAAAACATCTCCCTGTTCCACCTCTGCTTCCAGACTAACAGTACGGCCAATATCCCCTTTAAGTTCCACATTCAAACTTGCCCTTCTGAAATCCTACATATGTTTGGAGTAGCTTTCATGCACATAGAGTGTATTCAGCTAATAGGCATAAACAATGGATGGAGGCAAGGGTCTATTTTTATTTGCTTTTGGGATGCATGTGCCATTGGCTTTGAATTGTGAAAACCACACTAATAGCTTAAACAACAAAGAGATGAATTTAATGCCATAAGAAATTGATGAAGAACATACAGCTCTTCAAGCCAGCTCTGCCATTCGATAAGATTATGGCTGATTAGATTATGGACTTAAGTGTATTTTCCTGCCTGTCGTCCATAATCCTGAACTCCCTTGGAGATCTAAAATCTAACTTAACCTTCCACAAATTCTTGAATAAATCTGAAGTGTTAGCTGTAAAGGACATTGGGTCCAAATGAAATAAAAATTTGAAACTGAGAAATTAAAGCTTGTTTTAGAAGAGGTTAGTGTTGAAACTTTATTGCTGGAACAGCACAGCAGGTCAGGCAGCATCCAGGGAACAGGAGATTCGACGTTTCGGGCACAGGCTCTTCTTCAGGAATGAGCAGAGAGTGTTCAGCAGGAGAAGATAAAAGGTAGGGAGGAGGGACTTGGAGGAGGGGCTTGGAAATGTGATAGGTGGAAAGGGGTCAAGGTGAGGGTGATAGGTCGGAGTAGGATGGAGGCGGAGAGGTCAAGAAGAAGACTGCAGGTCAGGAAGGCGGTGCCGGGCTGGAGGGATCCGGCTGAGACAAGGTGGGGGGAGGGGGGATGAACAAACTGGTGAATTCCAAGTTCATCCCCTGCGGTTGGAGGGTCCCCAGTCGGAAGATAAGACGCTCCTCCCCCGACCGTCGGGTTGTTGTGGTTTGGCGGAGGATGAGTCCAATGACCTGCATATCCTCGGTGGAGTGGGAGGAGGAGTTGAAATGCTGTGCTACAGGCAGTAGATGATGTGGGTGGAGGTGCAGGTGAATCTGTGGCGGATATGGAAGTTTCCTTTGGGGCCTTGGAGGGAGGTGAGGGGGGAGGTGTGGGCGCAAGTGTTGCACCTCCTGCGGTTGCAAGGGAAGGTGCCGGGAGTGGAGGTTGGGTCGGTGGGGGGTGTGGATCTGACAAGGGAGTCGCGGAGGGAGTGGTCTCTACGGAAAGCTGATAGGGCAGGGGAGGGAAATATATTCTTGGTGCTGGGGTCTGTTTGGAGGTGGCGGAAGTGACGGCGGATGATGTGCTGTACATGGAGATTGGTGGGGTGGTAGGTGAGGACCAGTGGGGTTCTGTCCTGGTGGCGGTTGGAGGGGCGGGGCTCAAGGGCGGAGGAGCGGGAAGTGGAGGAGATGCGGTGGAGGGCACCGTCGACCACGTCGGGGGGGAAGAGGTTAGATCATGGATTTATGCTCAAGAAATCAAAATCGCAAACTCTGTCTAAGAGAAGAAAAGGAGTGAAAAGAGGAAGCAAGACAACACCAGCATTATGCATTTTACCTAAAAATGGTCCAGGAGAAAGGTAGGAAAATCAACACTTGATGAACAATAGGAAAGAATTAAAACAATCAATAAATGCAGTTTTAACCATAATTAACAATGGTAAACTATTATTTCACACTGATGAATTCTTCCCCCTTTATAAAAGACAATGAATTACACCCTATCAATACATTAACAGAAGTACAAACAAATACTGAAATGGACATGAACTTGCTATTGCTTTAGCCAAAATAAAAAACACTCTGCTTTTCATTTTAAATCACCAAACCTTCAAAGGGAAAAAACAAATCAATAAACCCACAGTGAATCAATCTGCCACCTGACAGACTTCTCTTCAGAAGCCATGTGCTTTGAAGTATTTCCAATTACAGTTCCTCATTTTAACGGATTCTCTTTATTCTCTGTGGTGATAATGTCAATCAAATTTACAGCTGGCAATAGGACAGAAACAGAAGATCCAAGTCCCATATCTGTAATTGATAATAAATAACATATGGAATTGAAAACCTAATAGTTTGAATGAAATCAAAATTAGACGATATTAAAAGTTTAACACCAGGGAAGTATCAAAACTATTTTTTATTTTTGATAATATGTAAAAATTCCTAAAGTTACACCATTGTGCAAAGGTCTCTATTTGCAGTCAAAACTAAATCCTAAATGCTGAAATTTAACAAAAAGATATAACTCCTATGAAGAATTTTATTCAAACTCACTGTATCATTCCAAAAATAATTCTTGAACCAGTACAGGACCATTTTTTAAAAAAGTTCATTCATGTGATGCGGATGTCAGTGGCTGGATTAGAATTTTTTGCCCACCAGTAATTAGTCACAAAGTCAGAGAGATGTACAGAAACAGACGCTTCGCTCCAACATATTCATTCTGGCCAGACATTCTAATCTAGTCCCATTTGCCAGCACCCGGCCCATATCCCTATAAACCCTTCCTATTCATATACCCATCCTGATGCCTCTTAAATGTTGCAATTGTACCAGTGTCCACGACTTCCTCTGGCAGCTCATTCCATTCATGCACACCCCCTGTGTGAAGAAGTTGCCCCTTAAGTCCTTTTTAAATTTTTCCCATCTCATCCTAAACCTTTGCCACCTAGTTATGGACTCCCCCAACCCAGTGAAAAAGACAGTGTCTATTTATCCTATGAGGAGAAAGTGAGGTCTGCAGATGCTGGAGATCAGAGATGGAAATGTGTTGCTGGAAAAGCGCAGCAGGTCAGGCAGCATCTAGGGAACAGGAGCCCTTCCTGAAGAAGGGCTAATGCCCGAAACGTCGATTCTCCTGTTCCCTAGATGCTGCCTGACCTGCTGCGCTTTTCCAGCAACACATTTCCATCTATTTATCCTATCCATAGTTAAAAATCACACAACACCAGGTTATGGTCCAACAGGTTTAATTGGATGCACACTAGCTTTCAGAGCGACGCTCCTTCATCAGGTGATTGTGGAGGGCTCGATCGTAACACAGAATATATAGCAAAAATCTGCAGTGTGATGTAACTGAAATTATACATTGAAAAATTGATTGTCTGTTAAGCTTTTCATCTGTTAGAATACAGTGATAGTTTCACTTCTTTCATTTGTAAATCACAAAACCCTTTTTTTTAAAAGTTGCATTCTCGGGTTAGCTGTTAACAATGGTGATAGCTAGACAATATGTTGAAGGTGTTAGCCCCCTGTGTTCTCTGTCTATGACCTGATGTTTAGATTGATTCTAATCTAAAAAGTGAAATAACAGAGTTTTACATAAATTCATGCAGCTTTTGCGCTCAGAGTTCTATATGAATCTATGTCGGTTGTGGAAGGATCCTTTGGGGCCCTGGACGGAGGTGAGGGGCGAAGATTTTACACCTCTTTCGGTGGCAAGGGAAGTTCCCAAGAGTGGAGGGTGGGTTTGTGGGGGCGTAGACCTAACGAGTGAATCGCGGAGAAAATAGTCTCTGTGCAATGCTGAAACGGGTGGGGAGGGAAATAAATCTCTGGTGGTAGGGTCTGACTGTATGTGGCGAAAATGGTATATGATGATGGATTGTACCCAGAGATTGTGGAATGGAAAGATAAGGACCAGGGAGTTCTATCCTTATTGTGGTTGGAGCTGTGGGGTTCAAGGGTGGAGGTACAAGAATTGGAGAAGATGCACTGGAGGGCATTGTTGACCACATGAGAAGGGGACATTGCCGTCGTTGAAGTAGAAGGCTAGCTGAGATGTTCTGGCATGGAATTGCTCTTCTTGGGAACAGAGGCGAAAGATTTGGTAGTAAGGGATAGTGTTTTTACGGGGTGGGGAGGGCAGTGGAAGGGGGTAAAGATCAGGTAGCTGTGGATGTCGGTGGGTTTGAACTAGATGTCAGTGTTGAGTCAGTTGCCGGAAATAGAGATGGAGGGGTCCTGGAAGGGGAGGGAAGTGTTTGAGATAGTCCAGGTGAACCTCAGGTCAGGGTGGAAGGTGTTTGTGAAACTGATGAACTGTTCAACTGCCTCGTGGGAGCATGAGGCAGCCCCGACACAGTCATCAATGTACTGTCTCCTGAGGAGGTCATTACGGTTCCTTGCTGTGGCACGTCGGAAGTGGCGGTCGATGAGTTGAACATTGTACCCCGTTCTTGTGAGGGCATCCTTGAGTACTTCCAGGTGTCCGTTACGTTCCTTCTCATCTGAGCAGATCCGGTGTATGCGTAGGGCTTGTCCACAGGGAATGGCTGTTTTAATATGTTTTGGGTGGAAGCTGGAGAAGTGTAGCATTGTGAGGTTGTCTGTGGGTTTGCGGTAGAGTGTGGTGCTGAGGTGTCCGTCCTTGATGGAGACGCACGTATCCAAGAATGAGACAGACAGTCGAGAGTAGTCCATGGTGAGTTTGATGGTGGGATGAAAATTGTTGATGTCACTGTGTAGTTTTATCAGTGACTCCTCGCCATGGGTCCAGAGGAAGAAAATGTCATCTATGTACCTGGTGTACAATGTCGGTTGGAGATCCTGCATAGAGAAGAAATCTTGTACGAACCTGTGCATACAAATGTTGGCATATTGGGGTGCAAATTTTGGTCCCCATGGCTGTTCCGTGTGTCTGGATGAAGAATTGGTTGTCAAAGGTGAAGACGTTGTGATCGAGGATAAAGCGGATGAGTTGTAGGATGGTGTTTGGAGATTGGCAGTTGTTGGTGTTGAGTACTGAGGCTGTTGCCGCGATGCCATCATTGTGGGGGATGCTGGTGTAGAGTGCGGAAACATCCATTGTGACGAGGAATGTTCCTGGTTCGACTGGTCCATGGGTGCTGAGTTTCTGTAAGAAATCCGTAGTGTCGCGACAGAAGCTGGGGATCGCCTGTACAATAGGTTTCAAGATGCCTTCCACATAGCCAGAGAGATTCTCACATTGGGTCCCATTTCCCGATACGATGGGACGTCCCGGTGTGTTGGCTTTGTATACCTTTGGAAGGCAGTAGAAGTCGCCTACACGAGAAGTACGTGGGATGAGAGTGCGTAGGGAGCTCTGAAGGACTGGATCCAAAGTTCTGATCAGTGTGTTTAATTCTCGGATAGGTTTTTTGGTCGGATCAGCTGGTAGTTGCCTGTAGTGTTCCTGGTTGTTCAGTTGTCAGTACACTTCCTTGCAGTAATCTGTTCTATTCTGAATGACAATGGCTCCTCTTTTATCTGCTGGTTTGATGACAATGTTGTGATTGGTTTTGAGAACCTGGATGGCATTGCGTTGGGAACGGGTGATGTTTTGCTCTACCTTATGGGTACGGCTGATGAATCTGGCATTTATATATTTCCTGACAGTTTGAGCATACATGTCAAGCCCAGGGCAGCGGCCCTCCGGTGGAGTCCATGTTGACACCTTCTTTGGTCGCTCCTCTACAGATTCCTGTGATGATTGTTATAGTTTATCAGTGGGCTCAGTGGGATCACTGCCGGCACCTTGAAAGAATTCCCGGAGTCTCATTCGTCTGATGAACTCCTCTGTGTCTGCTGCCAGAACCAATGAGTCCATTTTGCTGGTGGGGCAGAAGTTGAGACCCCTACTCAGGACTTCAATCTGTTCCGGTCGAAGGGTGTGGTCCGATAAGTTGACAATAGACTTCCCCGCAGTGATAATGTTGTCTACTGTGGTTCCAGGGCGGGCTTTGCTATTACTGGTGAGAATGCCAAGCTTCTCCAGTTTTTTGTTCTTGGCGTGCATGTACGTGGTGTAGTTTGTCTGTTTGGCGATATCACGTAATTGTACTGATGTATCCTGTGTGCAGGCTGTGAGTGTGGATTTCATCTGAATTTCAAGGTTGTGGCGCCTGCTGTAGAGTTGGTGCACGAGATGATTGAGAAGTTTACGAGAGGTGCGGTGGCAAAGTCTCTCTGCGTAGTCTGTGTTGTAGGTCGACCTAAGTGGGACCGTGATCCGTAATCCATTCGGGATCTTTTCTGCTTGCCTGCATTCCTGTAGAAACTTGATGTCTGTGTCGATATGTGCGATCTTCTTGGAGATCCTCTCCACTTTAACCCGGCAGTTAGTGGTGTCGATCGTAGTCATGATCCTATCCATGCCCCTTATGATTTTATAAGCCTCTATAAGGTCACCCCTCAGCCTCCAACGCTCCAGAGAAACCAGTCCCAACCTATTCAGCATCTCCCTATAGCTCAAACCCTTCAACCTTAGCAACATCCTTATAAATCTTTTCTGAACTCCTTCAAGTTTCACAACATCCTTCTGATAGGAGGAAGATCAGAATTGCACACAATATTCCAAAAATGGCCGAACCAATGTCCTGTACAGACACAACATGACCTCCCAATTCATATACATGATGCTCTGACCAATAAAAGAAAGCATACCAAATGCCTTCTTCACTATCTAACTACCTGCGACTCCACTTTCAAGGAACTACGAACCTGCATTCCAAGGTCTCTTTGTTCAGCAACACTCCCCAGGACCTTATATTAAGTGTATAAGTCCTGCCCTAATTTACCTTTCCAAAATGCAGCACCTCACATTTATCTGAATTAAACTCCATCTGCCACATTGCCCAAGAGGCAGTTAAGAGCCAACCACATTGCTATTCGTCTGGAGTCACATTTAGGCAATTTAAGGGAAGGAGACAGATTTCCTTCCCTAAGGGACATTAGGGAAGCAGTTGGATTTTCCTTACAATCTACAATGGATTCATAACATCTTTAGACTCTCATTTCCAGATCAGTATTGAATACAACTGCCATGACGGGATTTGAACCCAGGCCCCCACAACATAACCTGTAAAATTTATTGGGGTATCCTAGCAATGTGAATGATAGCTTATTCACAAAGCAAAGTTTTTTTTTTAAATAAACTAAAATGCATAGCTGAAGAGGCATTACCTACTTTATGTTGATAGTGCAAAGATCATATTTTTTCTGAACTGCATAGACTAAAAAAATTAGAAAAGGTATTGCTTTAAACCAAAAAACTGGAAGAACTGCCTTTTTAAAAACTGGAACTCATTGAGTTATATCTACAATGTTGCTTTATTCAAACAGCGTGATGACTCAGTGGTAGCAGTTCAAGCAGTGTAGAGAGAAAACTAGATGCATCATTTTTGTGTGGTTTGTATTATGCATGCTTGTGCGCATGCATATATGTGCACATGCACACATGACAGTCCTATAATCTTTTTTTCAATTGACCAGTTGCCATGGGCTCAGCATATTTACAATTACTCAATTGATTCCTGGACAATTGGTTACAGCCCTGTACGTGAATAACAGAAATATCTAGTTTACAAAAAAAAAGCACCTCAATTTCTCAGTCTCTCTCTCCTGTGGAGAAGTAACAGAAAATCTCCCAATAGCTGTTTTCACTCACCATTTCCTTATAAATGCTGCAAATTGCCTGTTCAAAGGAAATTAGAAACCACCTTCAGAAACACAGATGGGGCAAAGTCTCAACCAATGAATGAAAATCAGCATGTATGTGGAAGCAACCTTGTCTCGCCAGCAAGGAAACAGAAGGAACTGCAAGTACACAAATCATCAACATCTGTGGCCCACAATGGTGCTATCAAATTTTGTTTTCCTTTGTAAGCCTTTAATATCCTTGTCTTACCTTTTTGTGTGCTTGTTTATATTTGTAAAAGGACTTACACAAGGAATGGAGTTAAAGTTTGAGTTATTTGTTAGCAAAGCATGTTTATTTCTTGACTTTGATTAAAAACAGATTACCGTAATTATTTTCTTGTTACTGGAAAAATCTCGTGTGCATATTGACTTGAATTAGACAGGTAAAATTGAGTGTTTTGTGGCTGAATCAAATTTTTACACTTGTGACGAATCTAGGAAAAGTGGAGCTTGATTTCCATTGCACTAAGTCATGACAATAGCACTTTTGACAGCATTTTCCATCACATATCTGGAATATTGGAATGCAGAAGCTTTGTGGATAAATATAATCAAATCAAGCAATGAGTGCTCACATTAACTCAAAATCATCTACCCCAGAATGCAGTGTAAATATACCTACAGTGATCATTAACAAACAATTGTACTCTCTTTTTAAGGATTCATTTAATATCACTTTCGGCATTTAACAATTGGGTATTATCTAAAGTGGAATCAGCAAACAATACACTCAGGTATGGAATGTAAATACTTTTCAAATGAAGGCCAATGCTTTCTATTCTAATCTAAAGCACCATCTGGAGGCAATGCAGTAAAAAAAAAGTGACTACATAAAGAAAAGTTGAAATAAACAAACTCTCCAGCTCTGATCTGCAGCTTTTTTTTGGCAGCATGGGTATTAATCTGCAGTTGCATACAGTGTCAATGCTACAAAAGTAGGTAATCAGTCAGTCAAACTGAAAAATCCAAGGTTTGTAAGCCTTTTCCAAAATACTACACAGTGTGTAAAGTAATACAACAGACAGGGCTTTCTTTGAACAGAGAAGACTTTGGATGGTCTGTTGGAGATGGTAAAATTATGAAAGGATGGGACACAGTAAACGTCGTCTTTCTAGTGACTGGTTATGTCAATGAGCACTCATTTTAAATACAAAATTAAATGGACTGAAATTTAGGACAGAGAACACCTTTTTTTATTAAAAGGAATTTGATTTTGAGGCTTTAGAATGCAAAACTAAAAGTGTTTGAAGACAACAGGTATGTTTATAACAAATACAAATGAACATACAAACAAGGAACAACAGCAAGTCATTTGACTCTTTGAGCCTGCTTTATTAAGGTCATGGCTGATCTGATTTTAACCACAAATCTACATTCCTGAATATCCCTGATAGATTCTTCATTACAGAGGGAAGCTTGTACATTTCAACAAGTTTACCTCTGAAAATGGATGACAAATTATGCTACATATATTTTATTTTATAGTTAATGTAATTTTGCAAACAAATTGGTCAAACATTTGATATACATTTTAAAATTGTACTCTCCTCAAGCTTTTTTATGACATCATTTCAACACATTATGGCTATTATCAATAGATAATAGGTGCAGGAGTAGGCCATTCTACCCTTCGAGCCAGCACCACCATTCATTATGATCATGGCTGATCATCCTCAATCTGTATTGAGGATATCCTGCAAATATCCTGTTCCGGGGGAAACGTGAAAATCCCATCACTCTACAGAGAAACAGGTCATTAGAGCAAGTGTGAAAGTATGCATGAACATGAAATATTCAACACGAGTTTTGGTTTTGCCGCCATGCTTCACTTTGTAATTCCAACACAAGTAAAGCAAGGGGAAAAAGCAGAGCTTAAAAATGTGTTGCTGTAAAAGCGCAGCAGGTCAGGCAGCATCAAAGAAACAGGAAAATCGACGTTTCGGGCATAAGCCCTTCTTCAGGAATGAGGAGGGTGTGCCAAGCAGGCTAAGATAAAAGGTAGGGAGGAGGGACTTGGGGGAGGAGCATTGGGAATGCGATAGGTGGA
>NC_057715.1:73649788-73676222 GCF_004010195.1 Chiloscyllium plagiosum
TTGCATTTCTTGCGGTTGCAGGGGAAGGTGCCAGGAGTGGAGGTTGGGTTGGTGGGGTGTGTGGATCTGACAAGGGAGTCGCGGAGTCGACGAAGAGGCAGGCATAGCTAGGGCCCATGTGGGTGCCCATGACTACTCCTTTGGTTTGGAGGAAGTGGGAGGATTGAAAGGAGACGTTGTTAAGAGTGAGGACAAGTTCAGTCAGTCGAAGGAGGGTGTCAGTGGAAGGATACCGGTTGGTTCAGCGGGAAAGGAAGAAGCGGAGGGCTTTGAGGCCTTTGTGATGGGGGATGGAGGTGTACAGGGACTGGATGTCCATGGTGAAGATAAGGCGTTGGGGGCTGGGGAAGCGAAAATCAGGGAGGTGGTGGAGGGCGTGGGTGGTGTCCCGAACGTAGGTGGGGAGTTCTTGGACTAAGGGGGACAGGACCGTGTCAAGGTATGCAGAAATGAGGGGAAAAAGCAGTCCAAGGAGGGTCTCACTCCATTTGCTTCATCTGATTTAAAATTTGTGTTACATTTACAATATAACTGGAGGACTATGAATTTTGCTTCACACCAACAGTTTATTTATTGTATTTAAGTATCTTAAGCAACATGAACAAACTCTAAGTCTTAAATAAAAGTGATTCTTGTGATCATAATATTGTTGATGCTGGAGAAAATATAAAATTCACATAGCTCAGCAGACAAACAAATCAATCGTTCAGGATGCAACCAGTTTTGTATCAATATGGCAGTTTTAAATTCAAAATATAACTTTTGAAACCGGAGAATTTCTATCAGTTAATTTTGTTATGCAAGACATTCTACTAAGAGCAGCTAAGAATTTCAATTTTGCTTTTGTTATTCAATACCCACAGTAAAATTTACCTCTGCTCCAAGGCTCAGACAGAAGATCCCATCCTCAAATGCTGAATGAGTGTCAATGTGGGGAGGAATCCCTATAAAAATAATTGCAAAAAAAATTAATATAGTTCAAAAAAACTAATGAAAATGTTGACTTTTGCTATTTTATTGCTATGAATTGCTGAATATAATGACAACACATTTTCTGAAAGGTCAACCTTGAGATTAATGCAACATAATCAGGAACTTCTGTATTTGTTAATCCCAAATATTAGTCAGTTTTGTGTTTACGCATTATATTAAAATATACAAATGAGAATTTTCAGAATAAAGAAAATTCTGTTTATGCATATTACAGTTGTATAAGTTCTGCTATAACACACATTTCACTAATGCAAATTCACTGTAATGTAACTGACAAATTGGGGACATGGTTTCCCAAATGTGAATTTTTAAAACGATTACATCGCCAACACTAAGTGCTGTTGCTAAAGCGCAATTTTTCTATAATGCAGGGTTGCACAAGAATGCAACAATGTGTTATGAAGAACAACCTGTATAAAGAGGTTAAAAATAAATCACCACAATCTATCATTGATGATAAGGAACACCACCCTAAATTAACAAAACTAACATTTGACTAACACAGGAGATTCTCTTTGGCTTTCATTGTCTGATCCACAATTATAATAACTTGAAGTGTAAAGTATATTTCACCTTGTCCAGGCTGATATTGATTTATCGTTAGTTGATCAGGTTTAAATTTTACGTATCCCTTTTTTATGAACTGCTCCAAAATGTCATCACAAATCTCAGGAAGACCTAAAATTAAAATAAACACAAAAACAAAAATTATCTGAACTATTCAATTGCTTCTAACTTTGCACTGAAAAGAAATACAAACTAAATGCCTGAAAATTTTTTAAATTTATGGTCCTAAGTATGCACAGAAATAGTCAAATTATTCGCAAGCACCATGATTATTCTGATCCAAAAATCAAGCAAATGAAATCAGCTAACATTATAAATTGGGAACGCTAAAATTAATCAATTTCAAATTGAGTCTTTGTGCCATTAGAGATACTCATTTCTGGGATTTAAAAAACACCTTCATCTTGAAAACAAAACCCATGTATTTTATTCAGAATTTAGGACAGACAGAAATATTTTCCTTAATCGTGTTCATCATTAAAGTTAAGGTTAAGAGACTGCAGATTCGGGTATTCATTAAATAACAACTTTTGTGGACACACGAAGATGCACTAGCCCTTCTAAAGGGGCTGGTACTCTTTTAATTTGTTTTGATTTGAGCTATTGGATACAACTAATTTACTTGAAAGACTACTCAATGGCCTTTTAAGGGTGAGTGGCATAATTTTATTTTGTTCAATTCAGTTAGTTAGTTTCAACTGACTTAAAAAGAGTAGAAGGAGACACATGCTAAGTCTTGTGGAACAGTAGTACTGTCCCCAGTATCTGAAATGATTAAATACTTTGCAAGAAGCTTCTTTACAAATGGTGAGTTGTTGAGTTAAGATGTATAGTTACAAAGAAGTTAAGATTGTTGTGTTTTGGCACTGCATCTTTAAGTTTGGATAAAAATGAGGAGATACTTGTGGTCCATTCTGAAGTCTGCTGGAGAACATTCTTGGGTGATACGAGCTGTTGAAAATTAAGTTTTGCTGGAGTTTAAATGATGATGCTTGCATTTGGAGATGATGACAGCAGCATCAGCCTTTATAATGATTAGATTGTTCAACTCAAGTCCCAGGAACATGTTGAGAATGTCAGGCTGTGAACAGTTGAGCCTTAAAATGTCAATTTACTTCCAAGATGAACGAGTTGAAGTCCAAGGAAGCATGATCAGCATTTCTACTTGGATACAATGGCCATGTGATTCAAATTGCCAAACAGGTTGGCTTCGAGAGTGAAAGATTTTTCTAATCACTCGTAATCTGCCAAGGTACAGACAAGAGATTGCAGCTACAGGTTGAAAGTCTCTATAGTGGATTGCTCAGGAATACGGGTGAGAGAACATGCTTGGATTAGAGAGGGCAAATGTGTGGAATTGAAAGGAGACAGAAAGTTTCACAAATTGCACAAGAGAGAAAATCTCCAGGAAAAGCCATCGCCTGTTAAAAAATAAGTGTTCTCAAGTTAAAAAAAGTACCAGGCTGGGAACGGAAAAGAATACAAGTAAATCCTCAGCAGCTAAAAATCACTTAGACTGATCTGGCAAAAAAAAAAATCAAATAACATTCAAGAGATAATATTCTTGATTGTGTTACAAGAGGAAAGTTTTGTTCTTTCATTCTGAATATCTACATGCAAATGACAGCTTTATACTCTCCTTTACCAAGTAGCAACTTCAGAGTAGGTTTACCTGCACTATTTTACCCAAATAAAGGAAACTGAAAGGGACATTGAAATTTTTATGGCATAAAATTAATATCAAGCTGAAGTCCGAAACAAAAATACTGTTTATCATGTAGCTCAAACTCTCTCAAAAACACAGACAGAACTTTTTATACTCTGTTCATACTCTGTTCATTTACTATTCCAAGCACAACAATAGCAATGACCATAAAAATACTTTAGGCTTCCACATAATTAAGTATAAAAATTATTAGCAAGGCAATTTTTTTAAAGTCAATTAACATCCAGCACAAGCACTTTGCTTTTACATTATTGCCATATTTCACTCTGCATTACAGAAAATCAGATTTTCCTGAGATAATTTCTGCAGTTGTTTACAAGTCACTTATTTTGTTACAAAAAAAACTTGTATGCCACCCAATGTACCTCCAGGTAGGGGTTTATCTTTGTCTACATTGTTGTTGTCATAGCGGAATTCATAACCATAATGCTTCACTCTTCGATGTTTCAGAGATCTCTGGGCTAGAAATAAAACAAAACAAAAAACTAAATTGCAGGCTTCATCTTGGAGACTGAATTCCAATGCCAGATATAGTTTACATTTAAAAAAGGTTTTGAAAACAAGTTGTGCTTTATATTGTCAAATTCCTTAAAATGAAAAATTATGAAAAAAGCAGAGTAAACAATTCACATGTTAATTTGTAATTTTATTCACAGTAGCTGATACACTAAAAATATCAAATCTGCTAATAAAATGTCAAGTAAACAAATAACTATTTTACTCACCATGCTTTTACTATGGTCACTATTTTGTAGCTTTTTATTTCGAACCATATTCAAATTATTTAAGTGAGATTACATGACCGACTGTGCAAGAACCAAAATTACAGTGCAGTTTGGGAATTAGAAAGACAACTGAATAGAGAACAACAAGTTGTTATATCAATGGACTACATACAGATATACTGGAGAGATTACTCGTCAATATCACCTTACATGGTTGTGGACAGCATATCTCATACAAAGAAGGTGCAGTGGCCAACTGGGCTGATACTTAGACTGTAAACCAAAAACCAAGGGTCAATCCTTATCTGGATATAGCTGACAAATCACTGGTCTTATTTTTCTTTTTTAGGAATCTCATCATATGCTGCTGCTCTATAAATTGTATCTTGAAGTATGCAGGTATATTGAGCCTCATCTGATCTCAAATGCTCAGGCCTGTTAATACCTGGACACGAGATCATCTGGAACACCAGTAAGTATTTAGAGACTTGCAGCATTGTATTAATGTCTTTATAACTGGGCCGGACAGTCAGGGTTCAAATCCCATCTACCCCATAAGTATGCCTTAACATGTTCAATCTGATTAAAATAAACACCTAAAAAAGAACTGATTTCTTAAAATGTCCTGCTTCATAAAACAAGTCACTCATCAGCTTCTTTGTGATCAGTGTTCGATCACATTATTTGGAGCTGAAACGAGAAATGGGAGTTGTGATGTCAATATTCTAATGAAATGGCAAATCCAAGCTTATTGACTGTATGTCCTAATTCTAGGAAGGATGGGTGGGAACTTGATGAGGCTATCAGCAGAAACATTTAAGATCATACATCAGAAAATGAAATAGCAATAACTCATCAGGGCAGTACTCCTCTGCCTCTCCTCATCAGATTAATAGAAAAATACAAAAAGACATGACCCACTCTCACTAGTACCCTTACATATGGATAAGGAATGATACCACTTCGACTGGGACAACACATACATCCTCTGACAAGCCAAATAGAGACACGGACAAGAATTCCTTGAAGCACGACATTCTAACCGGAGGTCTATCAACAAACACATTGACTTGTATCCCATTTACCACCCCCTGATAAAAAGAACCGGAAATGACATCACCATAGGAAATCATGTCACCACAGGAAATTACATCACCAACCCAAGGAAACCCAAATATATAAATAGAAAGTGTGCTACACCACCAGGACCTCATCCGGAGACTCACTAAAGATGTTACCTAGTATGATGACAAAACGCCTGAAAACAAACCTTCCAGCTTAGCAAGCAAACCTACATCCAGAACCTCAACCTGAGCTACAAATCTTCTGAAATAATTGCTAATAGAAAAATAGTTAGACGATGAACATACAATTGGTTATTGTATATTTAATGAATTTAGATGATTATATATATTAACTACAGTTTTTCTCTGTACTACTTACCATTTTCCACTGTTGTATTTGGGCTTCCATCTGCAAATATCAAAAGCCTCTTCTCATATTCAGCAGAAATGAAGTCTTCAACCACCAGAAGACCTGGTGGTAGGCTTGAATGATAAACATCTTCACTAACAACTTGAAAAAGAAATTAATTCTTTTTAACCCTTCCACTACAGAGTCTTAATTAGTATAAACAATTACAATTTCCTTAACACATTTCTGCTTATGGACATATGTAAACTGATGAACACCCATGTCAACATTAGTTTTCCATACAAGCAAAAATTCCTAGACGAATAAACTGACACTAACTTAAAGTGCAATTCAGCAGTGAGAAATGGAACAGAAAAGCAGGAGAAGCAAGTGAGACACAGATTTCACTGCAGATGAATTGTGCAGAATGACCTGGCATGTAGGTGGCATTATACTAACATCCCTTAATAACACTCTTGACAGCAGATACCAGACTGAACAGACCTTTTTCAGGATCCCCTTCAGTCACCTTGCATGAGAAAGGGACCAGAAAAGATGGTCAAAAGATAGCCTCTCTCTCCTCACCCTGGCTGGACAAATGGATCAGCAGGTTCACTCTTCTGTGGTTGAAAGTAAAATGGGTCACAAGTAGAGCCTTGCCTTTGCGACCAGGAATATTTGCACCTTGATGGATAGCAAGGACAATCTGTGCCCCCAAAGAGGAACAACCAGTAATGGAAGGTGATTTGCAAATCTCAAGGTCAACATCCCTACACAGAGATACAAACATTACCAGGGAAGGTCTGCTAAACAAGGTTGCCAATGGCCATGCCTTCTCCATCCCAAAAGTGAAATGCACTGGTAAAGTCATATTGCCATCTGGATCACCCTAGTCAACCAGTTATTGGGACATCTGACAGGGCAAGTTAGATGAATGTCAATGCAAGTGACACTCAAATCTGAAAAGGACACTACTAAGGGACTGTTCTATACAGCGCGAAATAATGCTTCACATGCTGAGGAAAGAAAAAAGCACATAAGAGACAAAAGTCAGTGATAAACCTGAAGACTGGGATAATTTCAGAATCCAGCAAAAGATGACTAAATTTATAATAAAGAGAGAAAATTAACAATGAGGGCAAACTTGCAAGGAATATAAAACTGACAATAAGAGCATCTTTAAATACATTAAAAGGAAAAGGGGTCAAAGTAAACAAACGCCTGTTGGAAAATAAATCTCAGGAGATGGCTATTTATGAGTTACCCGAAATTGTTGAAGAAGATAAACAGATAGTTTGCATCGGTCTTTGCAGTGGAAAATACTTCAAATATCCCATTAATACTAAAGAATATGGCTTGCACCCAAGAATCCTAAAAACTGTAGGTACAGAAATGGTGGATGCGTTAGTTGTAATACTTCAAAAATAGTTTGATTTTGGAGAAGTACCAGAGGATTGGCATCCTGATTTAAAATAAGAGGGAGGCAAAAATCACTGTAGACCAACTAGCCTCACGTCTATTATTAGAAAAATGTTGAAATCAACTATTAAAGAAGTAATAGCAACACATTTGGAAATGGTAGGCTGCGCAAGTACAGTCAGCATGGCTTCATGAAAGAGAAATCTCCAATTTATTAGACTTTTACGAATCACAGTGGTACAGGGGAACCAGTAGGTGTGCTGTATTTGGACTTGCAGAAGGCACTTGACAAGATACCTCACAAGAGATTTAAGTCATAAGATGGAGTTGAGGGTAATATATTGGTGTGGATTGAGAATTGGCTAATGGGCAGGAGAGAGAGTCAACACAAGGGATTTTTCTCAGGTTGGCAATCAGTGCTGGGATCACAACAGTTTACAAATACATATTGTATATTATGAAGCAAATGTACAGTAGCCAAATTTGGCAAACACAAAGTAGGTGGATAGGCAAGTCACAAAGGGATACAAACAAAAATTGGAGAAATAATGATAGTTGTCAGTGGGCAAGTGTTGTACAATGTGAAATTGTTCATTTTAGAAAGGAGGAAAAAAAGAACAGTATTATTTCAATGGAGGAAAGGGACTTGGGGGTACTGGTGCACAAAACATAAAAAGCTAGCATGTAGGTACAGCAGGTAATCAGGAAGGCTAATAGAAAGTTGGCTCTTATTTCAAGAAGGTTGCAGTATATGATGTATCAGCATAAGCATCAAGATGTAACGGTATCACAATTGAGTAACAGTAACTACAAAGGCATGAAGGAGGAGCTGGCCAGAGTTGATTGGCAGGAGATCCTGGCAGGGAAGACAGTGGAGCAGCAATGGCAGGGATTTCTGGGGGTAATTCAGGAGGCACAACAGAAATTCACCTCCAGGAAAGAACATGCTGAAGGGAGGACAAGGGAATCATGGCTGACAAGGGAAGTCAGGGACAGCACAAAAGCAAAAGGAGAGTATATAATATGGTGAAGATTAGTGGAAAGCTATTTAAAAAACAACAGAGGACAATAAAAAAGACAATAAGGGGGCACAAGATGAAATATGAGGGTAAACCAGTTAGTAACACAAAAGAAGATTGCAAGGGCTTTTTTAAGGATATATACAAGGTAACAGAGTCAACAGAGAACATTAGATCATTGGAAAATGAGGCTGGAGTAGTAGTAATGGGGAACAAAGAAATGGAGGAGGAACTGATTATGTACTTTGCATCACTCTTCACAGCGGAAGACACTTGCAGCATACTAGAACTGCAAGAGAGTCAGTGGGCAGAGGTGAACGTAGTAGCATTCTAAGGAGAAGATGCTGGGAAGCTGAAAGGTCTGAAGGTGATTAAATCACTCGGACCAGATGGACTACACTCCAAAGCTGCAAAGGAGGTAGCTTGGAGATTGAAGAGGCATTGAAGCTGATCTTTAAGTATGACTGGAGTCAGGAAAGGTGCCAAAGGACTGCAAAATAGCTAAAGTGATACCCCTGTTTAAGAAGTTGGGGGGTGGGGCGGAAAGCAGAAGAAGCAGATAAAGACCAGTTCGCCTGACCTCAGTCATTGATAAGACTTTAAGAGTCTATTATTAAAGTATGAGATTTATGGAGTTCCAGGAAATGCATGGTAGAATAGGGCTGAGTCAGCACAGCTTTGTCGTGGCAAAACCAGTGAATGTGATTAAGTTGGATTTCCATAAGCACTTTGATAAGATACCACACAGGAGGCACTAAATAAAATAAGAGCCCTTAGTATTAGGGGTCAGGTACTGGCACGGATAAAGGATTGGCTGACTGGCAGAAGGCAGAGTGGGAATAAAGGGATCTTTCTTGGGATAGCACTCGATGACTCTTGGAGTTCCAAAGAGGTCAGTGTTGGGACAACTATTCGCTTTATATATGAATGATCTGGACGATGGAACTGAAGGTATCATTGTGTCATCTGCAAACTTAACAAAGATAAGTGCAGAAGCAGGTAGTGCTGAGGAAGTGAGGAGTCTTGAGGAGAACTTGGACAGGCTGGGAGACCAGTCAAAGAAGTGGCAGATGGAATACTATTGGAAAATTGTCAGATTATGCACCTTGTAGGAATAATAGAGGCATAGACTATTTTCTAAATGGGAAAAGGCTTCAGAAATCTGAAGCACAAAGAAATTGGGAGTCATCATTCAGGATTTCCATACTTTAATGTGCAGTTCAGTTGGCAGTTAGGAAGGCAAATGAAATGTTAGCATGCATGGCGAGAGAGCTAGAATACGACAGCAGAGATGTACTGCTGAGGCTGTATAAGGCTCTGGTCAAACCGCATTTTGAATATCGTGAGCAGTTTTGGGCCCCGTATCTAAAGAAGGATGTGCTGGCTGAGAGGGGAGACTACAGGATGTTCACAGGAATAATCCAAGAGATAAAGTGCTTGTCAAATGAGGAGCAGTTAAAGACTTTGAGTCTACATTTAATGGAGTTTAGAAGGCTGAGTGGGGGATCTCATTGTAACTTACAGAATACAGAGATGCCTGGATACGGTTGACACAGAGAAGACATTCCCACAAGGAGGAGAATCTAGAACCCGTGGGCACAACCTCAGAGTTAAGGGACAACCACTTAGAACTGACGAGGAGGAGTTTCTTCAGCCAGAGGGTAATGAATCTGTGGAAGTCATTGCCTCAGAAGGCCAAGTCATTGAGTGTATTTAAAGCAGAGATAATTAGATTATTGATTGGTAAAGGGATCAATGGTCATGGAGAACAGGCAGGAGAATGGAGTTGAGAATCATATCAGCCACAATGGAATGGCACAGCAGACTCTATAGACTAAATAGCCCAATTCTGCTCCTATGTTATATGGTCTAGGAGTAGGGAAGTCTTACTGCAACTGTACAGTGTGCCGGAGAGACCACTCTATCATCAAACACATTGACTTGAATCCCATTTACCACCCCTGAGAAAAAGAACAGGAAATGACATTCACCAACCTAAGGAAACCTAAACATATAAACAAAACGCAAGCCATACCACCAGTGCTTCATCCGGAGGCTCACTGATGATATTACCTAGTATGATGATGAAACATCTGAAAATGAACCTTCCAGCTCAGCAAGGACAGACCACTTCTGGATACCGAGAGCAGTTTGATTCTCTTATTTAAGGAAATATATCATTGGAGGAAGTTCAGAGAATGTTCATTCAGATGATCCCTGGCTTGGAAGGATTGTCTTATGAACAAAGGCTAAACAGGTGGGGACTCTACTCACTAGAGTTTAGAAAAATGAGTGATGACCTCATTGAAACATATAGGATTCTTAAGGGGCTTGACAGAATAATTGCTCTCATGGGAGAGTCTAGAACCAGAGGGCATCAGAATAAAGGGGCACCAATTTAAGACTGAGATAAGGAGGAATTTCTTCTTTAAGAGAGTTTAGAGTCCTTAGACAACTTGCCAAAGAGAGGTGTGGGGCAGAGTCCATGTATATATTTAAACTCAATATAGATAGATCTTAATCAGTGGGAGAATCAGGGTTACAGGAAAAAGGTAGGAAAGTGGACATGAGGTATGCTAGATCAGGCCTTAATCTGCCATGATCTGACTGAATGATGGACCATGCTCAAGGGGCCAAATGGCCAATGCCTGTCGCCATTTGCTACGGTCTGCTTCTGGTAGTATTGTGTCCCAAAATATGACAAATGCCAGAGTTGGATGTGACTGTTTTGTTTGGAAGAGGAAGTTTGGGAAAGTGACGTTCAGAGTGATCGAGCTCTAACAGCGTCTTATTTTTGAGTCAATGCATTAAGCATTAGATCCTAACTATGTTCATCAACGGGACAGGTATGGAACTAGCTGTCAGGATTTCAGCTCAAGGCATTGGCAACTGATAGGTTACTGCTTTACGTTGAATAAACAAGTCAAATTTTACTTTGGATACAGAATCTCACCTTATACACACACATTTACCTATATACTTAATATTCTATTCATTACCCCATTAAAACTGTATGTAAGGCAAGTGATAAACAAGATATTGCAGTTGGATTTAGCTGTCTGTATTTCCATTAGTGAAGCGTAGGGGTATGAATAAGGGCAAATTCCTCATGAAGGCAGTCCAGGACTTTGATTGGATTGCTGAATCATCAGGAGTTTGGCAGATTTTCATAAAGAACTTAAAATCTTACCTGCAAAGAATACAAAATTAGCTTCAAAAAGCAAAAAGGTGAAGTAAAAGCTTTTACAAACTTGGTCAAGGTTTCTAGAAAAAAGAGGTTGTATTGATAAAACCAACTTCAAGTTGTAGAGTTAATTAAAATAACTACAATGCAAAACCCTCATCAAATTTTTAACCAGCTCAGCATTAACAATGAAGATCATAAGATTGACCATTTAGAGTTGAGGTTTGCAGTTCAGTACAAATGAAAATCAGAAAAATTGAGATGAACTCACCATCCTCCACAAAGTTTAGATATAAAGTGATGAGTTTTGTATTTTCACCACTGTTTAGGTTTTGTCCATTAAGAGTGTTGTATGCCTTCGTGGCCTCCTGAATTGCACTGTATGTTACAAATGCATGTGGTTTATGAGGTAACATGAGAAGGGTCTCCACTGTTCCAAACTTCTGTAATACTTCATTCAACTGCTCCCGGCTGACACCATTGCCCAGGCCGCCATTGGCTACAACCAAGTGCTAAGAAGAATAAAGCAATGTGAGAAATTGCAACAGGAATATAGTAATCATAAAAAAATTACCATAAAGTTTTGACTGACTTTATGTGTACCTTATAAAATTTGCAAGAAATACAGAAAAGATCAAAAGATCCCCTTGTGGCAGAGCCTAGGACCAGAGGTGATGATCTCAGAATAAGGGGTCACAAATTTTAGATAGAGATGAAGAGGAATTTCCTCTCCGAGGGTAGAGAATCTGTGGAATTCTTTACCTCAGTGGGCTGTCAAAATTGGGTTGTTAAGTATATTCAGGTCTGAGATAGTTGGACTTATAATCAGGAAGGGAATTGAGGGTTTAGGGAAAATGGAGGAAAGTGGAGATGAACATTACCAGATCAGTCATGATCTCCACTTCACTGAGAATCAAACGTAATGGCCTACTGCTACTTCTATGGCTTATGGTTTTTAATAAAAGATTTAACAGCAAAACAGTGACAGGATCAGACAGAATCAACATGGATTTACTAAAGAGAAAATCATGCTTGACAAACCTACAGCAAGGATGTAACTAGTAGAGTGATCGGGGTGGGGGTAAGCGGATGTGGTTTATGTCGACTTTCAATCGGCTTTCGACCAAGTCCCACATAAAAGAGTCGAATGAAATTAAAACCATGGGATTGGAAGTAGCGCATTGAGATGGATAGAAATGTAGTTGGCAACCAGGAAACACTAAGTATGAATAAGTGGGTCTTTTTCTGAAAGGGCAGGCAATGACTAGTGGGGTGTCACAGAGATTAGTGCTAGGACCTCAGCTATTCAAAATATATATTAATGATTTAGATGAGGGAAGTAAAAAGCCAAAAAAAAAAGCAAAGTGGGAGGGTGAGCTGTGAGGAGGATGCACAGATGCTTCAGTGTGATTTGGACAAACAATAACTTTGCAAATGCATTACAGAAACAGTATACTGTGAATAAATGTGAGGTTATTGTTTTGGTAGCAAATTGAGAGCGGGCAATATGCAATGAAACCTCGGTGTTCTCATACACCAGTCGGTGAAGATAAGCATCCAGGTGTGGTAGGTGGAAAAGACGACAAACTGTATGTTGGCCTTCAGAGCACAAAGATTTCAGTTTGGGGTAGGGATGCCTTGCTGAAATTATATAGAGCATTGGTGAGACCACATCTGGAACAGTTTGTCCTCATCTGAAGAAGGATGTTCTTGCTGTAGAGGGAGTGCAATGAAGACTGATTCCAAAATGGTGCAACTGACATATGAGGGAAGATTGAATCAATTTTATATTCACTGGAATTCAAAAGACTAGGCAGGATAAATGCAGAAAGAAGGTTCCTGATGGCAGGAGACTCTAGACTATGGATCACAGTATAAGGACACAAGGTAAACAACTTATGACGGAGATGAAGAGAACTTTCTTCACCCTTGTCATTTGTGGTTCATTCCCTGGTCATTTTTCTACAGCTTCTGTGGACCCCTTCCAAGATCAGCACATCGTTCCTTAGAAACAGGGCCCAAAAATTGCTCACAATATTTCAAATGCGGTCTAACCAGAGCTTAATATAATCTCAGCAGTACTTTTCTCCCCTAGAATTCTAGTCCTCTTGAAATGAATGCTAAAATTGCATTTGCCTTCCTAACTGGCGACTGAACTGCATGTTAATCTGAAGAAAATCCTGAACTAGGATTCCGAAATCCCTTTGTGCTTCAGATTTCCAAAATAATTCCTTATTTAGAAAATTACCTACACTTCTATTCTTCCAAAGTGCAAAATCTCTCACTTTCCCACAATGTATATCATCTGTCACTTCTTCACCCACTTAGCCTGTCCAAATTCTTCTTCAGCCTCCCCACTTCCTCAAAACTACCTGTCCCTCCACCTGCCACGGTGTCATCAGCAAACTTAGCAACAATGCCCTCAGCTCCTTCAGTCAGATTGTTAAATGTATAACATGAATAGTTGTGGTCTTTTGTTATGGGCCAGACTAAAAACCGTCAAAATATATTAAGAGCCTTGCCTTTTTCTTATTTTAAAAGTAAGTGTAAAGCATTGCATTCGAGATGCAATTCGCTTTGTCAGACTACTCAACTTTAAGCAAAGCATGCTTTGTATTCACACTACAGTTAAAACATAGACAAAATAAAAAGAAAACAATTGGCTTCACTGTAACACTATTGAAATACTTAATATATATTAACTGTTCCAATACAGTAACATCCAATAATCACACCAAAGTTTGTGCGAAGATTTGTAGCTCGGGTGCTCGTTGTTGTGGTTCTGTTCGCCGAGCTGGAAGTTTTTGTTGCAAACGTTTCGTCCCCTGGCTAGGCGACATCATCAGTGCTTGGGAGCCTCCTGCGAAGCGCTTCTTTGATGTTTCCTCCGGTGTTTATAGTGGTCTGTCCCTGCCGCTTCCGGTTGTCAGTTTCAGCTGTCCGCTGTAGTGGTTGGTATATTGGGTCCAGGTCGATGTGTTTGTTGATGGAGTTTGTGGATGAATGCCATGCCTCTAGGAATTCCCTGGCTGTTCTCTGTCTGGCTTGCCCTATGATAGTAGTGTTGTCCCAGTCAAATTCACACACACGCAGACAACAAGCAACATGAACTCGACTGGGACAACACTACTATCATAGGGCAAGCCAGACAGAGAACAGCCAGGGAATTCCTAGAGGCATGGCATTCATCCACAAACTCCATCAACAAACACATCGACCTGGACCCAATATACCAACCACTAAAGAGGACAGCTGAAACTGACAACCGGAAGCAGCAGGGACAGACCACTATAAACACCGGAGGAAACACAAAAGAAGCGCTTCGCAGGAGGCCCCTAAGCACTGATGATGTCGCCTAGCCAAGGGACGAAACGTTTGCAACAAAAACCTCCAACTCGACGAACAGAACCACAACAACGAGCACCCAAACTTTAATAACCTTAATACATTTGTGCACTGAGGATTGATAGATCCCACCCAGGCCCCTAGCGGATTATTGGAAGCCACCAATTGGTTAAAAATCTAGCTTCATAGTTACCTTGACGGCTATCTGAATAGCCGCACTCATCCACCCCTTCAGATTGAAGTCCTGCTCCAGCAGATGACACAGTTCTGTGACAGTGACATCCTCAGTCTGCAATGTCAATTCATCTTGCTCAAATGGAAGAAATGGAATCAAGGGTGATTCTTGATTCATCAAGGCCACCTGTACCGTCTCTTTTTCCTGAGTCGTACTTCAACTGTGACATCTTCATATTGGAGACTGTTCAGCAGCTGCTGGATGTCACTACCAATTCTAGTCTTGCTGGCACATTTTTTGTACTTCAATTTCCCTGTGCTTTCATACCACCATGACCTATTTGTCACAGTTCAAATTAAAGTGTGGGAAATATCAGAAACAGCACAGGTCCTTAGTAACGTGAGCAGTCAGTAGTCACAGCACACACAAATTACAGTTTAGCAGTCGTCAATACAGTGGGACATGGAGGACTTTGACAAGGTCATTGGAAATCTATACATAAACCTTCAACTTGGTAGACCTTTTTTTTTTATTCACTCATGGAACATGAAGATTGCTGGCTGGCCAGTGTTTGTGGACTATACTGGTTTCCATTGAGAGTGTGGTGGTGAGCTGCCTTCTCGAACCGCTGCACACCTGGAATGCCCTTCCCAGGGAAGGAATTTCAGGATTTTTACTCAGCAACAGTGAAGAATGGCAATGTATTTCCAAGTCAGTGTAGTGAGTGGCTTGGGCCAGAATTTGTAGGTGGTGAGGTTCTCATGTATCTGCTGTCTTTGCCCTTCAAGATGGAAGTGTTTGCAGGTTTGGAAGATGCTATCTGAGGACTTTTGGTGAATTTTTGCAGCACATCTTGTGGATAGTACACATTGCTGCTACTGAGCATCGATGGTGGAGCGAGTGAATGTGGTGCCAATCAAGCTTTTTCCTGTATAGTGTCAAGCTTCTTGAGTATTGTTGGAGCTGCATCCATTCAGGCAAATAGGGAGAATTCCATCACATTTCTGATTTGTGATTTTCAGATGGCAGAGAGGCTTCAAGGAGTCAGGAGGTGAGTTACTCAATGTAGTACTCCTAACCTCTGATCTGGTCTTGTAGCCACTGCATTTGTATGGTGAATCCTATTGAATTTTTGGTCAATGGTAACCCCCAGGACATTGATAGTGGAGGATTCATCGATTGTAACACCATTGAATACTGGGGTGGTGGTTAGATTGACTCTTATTGGTGATGGTCTTTGCCCGGCATTTGTGTGGCACAAATGTTACTTGCCACGTCAGCCCTTTCCTAGAAAATGTCCAGATCTCACTGCATTTGAAAATGACTGCTTCAATATCACAAGTGTTGTGCAGCAACACAAACTTCCCCATTTCTGACCTTGTGATGGAGGGAAGGTCATTGATGAAGCAGCTGTAGATGGTTGGGCCGAGGACACACCCCTGAAGAGATGATTGAGACTTGAATAATTGGTGTTAATTGGCCAGATTGGGTTTGTCCTGCTTTTTGTGTTCAGGACATAGCTGGGCAATTTTCCACATTGTTGGATGGATGCTAGTGTTAAACTGTATTGGAACAGCTTAGTTAGGAGTATACCAAATCTTCAGTGCTATTGCCAGAATGTTATCAGGGCCCACAGCCATGTCAGTATCCTGTGCTCCAACTGCTTTTTGATTTTATATAGGGAGAATCAAATTGACTATAGACTAGCTATAACCCTAGTGACCAGTGGAAGATGCTGAAATGAATCATTCACTGGGGACTTCTGGCTGAAGGTTGTTATGAATACTTCAATCTTGTCTTTTGCAATGATGTGCTGGGCTTCTCCATAATTCAGGATAGGGATATTTGTCAAGCCTCCTCCTCCAATGACTTGGTGCAGAGCTAAAGAATGATCCATTGGTTGTGTTATCAGAAAGATTTGTCTATTACTTGCTGCTTATGCTGTTTGGCATGCAAGTACTCCTGTTTGGTAGTTTCACTAAGTTGACACCTCAATTTTTGGTATGCTTGGTACCATTCCTGGCATGCGCTCTGCACTCTCCATTGAACCAGGGTTGATCCTTTCGTTTGGTAATGGTTAAGAGGGGAATACACCAGGCATTGAGGTTGCAGATTGTTTTCGACTACAATTCTGCATTTCAGCCCCAAATGGATGTCCAGGCTTCAGTTCCTAGATCTGTTCAATATCTGTCCCATTTAGAATAGTGATATAGTGCAACGCAACAAGATTCAGAGTGTTCTCGATGTGAAGGTGGGACTTTGTCTGTACAAGAACTGTGCAGAGGACTGCCATGAATGAATACAGTTTTGGCAGGCAGATTGGAGAGGGTGAGGTCAAATATATTTTTCCCTCTTTTTGCGGCACTCCAACCACAACGCCATAAACAAACACATAGATCTAGATACCATCTATCAACCCCTCAGAAAATGAACAGGAAATGACATCACCACAAACCCCAGGAACCCCATCCAGGACAAACACATATATAGAAAACAGGAGACAATAGCTTTGCTTCACTTGGAGGTCGCCACTGATGTTACCTAGCCAGGTAATGAAACGTCTGGATATCAAACCTACAGCTCAGCGAGCAAACCAATGCTCTCACCTTATATAGCAGACTCCTATATGGCACCTTGTCAAAGCCCTTACAGAAATCCAAATAGATCACATGCAATGGATCTTCTTTGTCTAACTTGCTCATTACCTCCTCAAAGAATTCTAACAGGTTTGTCAGGTATGACCTCCCTGACTCAGCCCTAATTTACCAAGTATTCTACAATCTCATCCTTAATAATAGAGTCTAAAATCTTCCTATTGATCCAAAGTCAAGTTTACCATCCTATAGTTTCCTGTCTTCTTCCCCCCTCTTTTCTTAAGCAGGGGTGTTATATTTCTCATTCGCAGTCCTCTAGCACCATCCCTGACCCTAGTGATACCTGAAAGATCAGCACCAATGCCTCCTCAACCTCCTTCAGAATTCTGCAGCGTAGTCACAGAGCACGGAAACAGTCCCTTCAGTCCACTTGCCTGCATTTGGCCCATATCCCTCTAAACTTTTCCTATTCATTTAACTGTCCAAATATCTTTTAAATGATATAACTGTACCTATGTCTACCACTTCCTGGTGTGGAAAAGATACCTCTCAGATCTCTTTTAAATCTTTCTCCTCTCAAAAGTATACCCTCTAGTTTTGAATTCCCCTATCCTTGGGAAAAGACCTTTGCTATTCACCTTATCTATGCTCATCATGATTTTATGACTTCTACAATGTCACCCCTCAAGCCAGTCAAGCCATTCAGTCCATTAAGTTTGATTCTCAATGAAGTGGAGATCATGAATGATCTGGTAATCTTCATCTCCACTTGTCCTTAAGTGATGGCCACTACACTTACCTCTGCCCTCAATTCTCTTGAAGTTCTGGTATGCTGCTGGTACCTTCCACTGGGAAAGCGGATACAAAGTACCTCTTCAGTTCTTCCTCTATTTCTTTGTTCCCCATTGGTACTTCTCCTGCAGTCCAATGTTCACTCTTTACTTTTTCTGACCTCATATCTACAAAAAGCTCTTGCAATCCTCTTTTATATTAATAGCTAGCTCTCTCACGTTTCACCTTCACCCGTTATTGTTTTTTCAGTTATCCTCTGCTGGTTCTTAAAAGTCTTCACAATCCTCTAGTTTCCCACAAATCACCATCACATTGGATGCTGTTTCTTTTGCCCTTGTCAGCTATGGTTGCCTCATCCTCCCCTAAGGATGTTTCTTCTTCTTTGGGATGAATTTCTGTTGTGCCTCCCAAATTACCCCCAGAAACATCTGTCATTGTTACGCCACTATCTTCCATGCTAGGTTCCCCTTCTAATGAACTCTGGCCAGCTCTTCCCTCACATCTTTGTAGTTATCTTTATTCAACTGTAATACCATTACATCAGATTCCAGCTTCTCCTTCTCAAACCACAAGGTGAATTCCCTATGTGTTCCATCATTTTAAGCTCCTTAATCAAGTCTGCCTGTTCCTTGATGGGCTGTACCACAAACTGCTCCAAAGAAATCTCAGACATTCCACAAATTCCTTTTTTTGCAATCTGCTACCAGCCTGATTTTCCCAGTTCACTTGCATATTGAAGTCCCTCATGATTATTACATTGGTGCCTTTCTGATAAGCCTTTTTCCATTGAGTAATTATTTTCTTCCCCACATTCTGAGTAGTGTCAGGAGCCTCTAGTTACCTCTTATTCTGGTGTCTCATCTCCACTCACACATGTTCTATGTCTTCCAACTCTATATCATTTATTGCTTTGGATTTAATTTCATTTCTTATGAACAAGCCAATCTAATCCTGTCTGCCCTATGAATAGGATATGTATCCTTGGATATCTAGTTACCAGACCTAATTCCCTTCCAGCAACATCTCTGCGTAACTCACAACGTTGTACCTGCCAATTTTAATCTGCACAACAAGCTCATTTACCTTGTTTTCTATACTATGTGCATTTAAATGCAACAACCTTAGTCCTGCGTTGCCTGCACCACCCCCTTCTCAGAGTTGCCCGTTAACTGCTCTGCCTGAACTTAAGAGTCCTGATTCTCTCCATACTCGCTGTCCTTTCACGTGTTCTGGAAACTTTTATAATCTCATTTAAACTCTGCCCCCTTTAACTTTTTTCATAATCAACCCCCTCCACTATTTAGTTTGACAGTGTTAAAAAATCACAACAACAGCATGTAATAGTCCGACAGGTTTATTTGGAAGCGTAGCTTTTCTGTAGACCAGTCACCTGATGAAGGATCAGCGTTCCGAAAGCTTGTACTTCCAAATAAACCTGTTGGAGTATAACCTGTATGGTTTTTAACTTGGTCCACCCCAGTCCAACACTTGCACCTCCACATCACAGAAGGTCAGGCAGCATCCGAGGAGCAGAATTGACGTTTCGTAAGGGCTTATGCCCGAAACGTCGACTCTCCTGCTCCTCGGATGCTGCCTGACCGGCTGTGCTTTTCCAGCAACACACTCTCCGACTCTGCTCTCCAGCATCTGCAATCCTCACTCACTACGTTCACATCGTAGTTTGAGAGAGACAGACTTACTTTAGTCGGCACAGATACAGTTACGATACCATCTTGCTTCAGGAGGATGTGTTGCGCTTTCGCTTGTTTTCTCAACAACTTTTTCTGCCCTTTGGACAATTTCACATTTCTGCAGTCGGAGGCGGCCATGTTTTACGGAGGGAATCGCCTTCCGGCTGCGCTGCCAGTACTTCCGGTGCGGCAGCTCGTATCATGGTAACGGCGTCAACGGCCGTTTGAAGGGCTCCGTCCTCACCTCGCGCCTGGCCGTACAGGAGCAGCGGCTCCCTTCATCTCTGCCTGGCCCGGCCGCAGAGCCCTCAAGTCAGGTAAGTAGGCCCTTGTTACCATGGCAGGGGAATTCAGCTAAATAAGTAGACACAAAGAAATACATTTATGTTTGTTTTTTTAAGATAAGGAGCAGCTGTAAGGTACCGGGGCGAGGATTTGAGATGGGTGCTGAGAGCATCAGCGCCGCCCATTTGTCACCGAGTGAGGACTGTGCTTCTGCTAATCCATCAAATCCAATGTCTGAATCAGTAATATCCGATCATTCAACGGTTTTTAACCGTAGAGCAATGAGGGTCAATCGTTATCTGTTTCCCACGTAGTCAGACAATGTGTTGTTACATTCATACACGAACAAATTGTGGAAACAAAGCCCCGAGATGTGTCTGCTGCTTTGTACATTCCCGAAAATGTCGGGCCAGGTCAGAGATGTACACATTTGCATTTGTGTATATATGGAGTGTACGTGAAAGGATGGAAATCCACCAACTCCGTGTTTCGGGGAGAGAAGAGGATCTGGGTTTGTTATATATGAAGCACAAAGCGTTGTTCCCCTCCCCAGCTCTAACTGCAATGCGATGCTGCGGCTGACCGCCAGTGCTACGTGCCCTTTCCTCTAGGAAATTCAGTTTAGGGAGGTGCGCCAAATAGAGACAGGTTACATCCTCATATTGTCAGATCGCATACATTTACATGGCCAAGTAACTGAGCACATCACTAATGATTTTTGATGAATCAACAGTTTTTAAACCCATTTAGTGTCATTTCTATTTTATTAAGCTAATTGTTTTAACCAAAAACTATCATCTAATGGAAATCGTGTCTTCACAATTTCAGTCGACAAAACAATTTTTTAAAGGCTAGATAAGAATATTTCATTCTACAGAGTAGTTTATTTTTATGGCTTCCCTGTTGAAAATATTATATTAATTCTTAGAAATATATTTCTAAAGAATAATGTAACAAAACATGCCTGTATTTTTTTTAATCAAGGTGCGTAAAGGATTTGTTGATTGATTAAATCATGCAAATTGTCTTGTTGCAGTGTTCAGCAATTCACACTTCACATACAGAAGTGTTTATTCAGTATGTTAAACTAGGTGGTCTGTTTAAAGTCTAAAATTAGAACTTAATCTGCAGGCCTACTTCAGTGCGGTTTTCTCTTGAGATGATCATGGATGATTTTACACAAATATATAAAATTGATACAATATGCATTTATCCCTGCAGAATTTCTTTTAATTTCACAAATACTAAATTAGTCAACATTTAGCTAAGAATTCCATCTACCACCTCTGGTGTGACTGCCATGAGGGAAATTAATTCTGTCCCTGTTTTCATGGATGGATTTTATATTGAAATTATAATCCACCTACTAGGAATCGCCGTCATTACATCTCTGAAACTGCAACTTCTGAGTCTACGTGTGTTTAAATATAGATTTCCAGGATTTATATGCTTCCTCGTAGGATGCATTGCTGAACTCACTCCATGCTAAAATCTTCTGGAAATCACTGAACTGACCAGAGCTTTCTCTTTTTACACCATTAGTCTTGCTACAAAAACTTTTTTTTAGAGCAAATCAAATCTTTCCCATGTTTGGAGCAGTGTGATAAGTTAATAATTATTTCTGAATGGCCTACAGGCATTGAAAGTCTATTTTTATATTTGTGAATGTCAACTTTCTCCCTTAATTTGAAAATACATTATATTTATAATGTTTCAGTTTTGAATATAATCATGTATAACAGAATAATTTATTTCACACTTTTCATGATAAAAAAAATCATGAAGAACATTTAGAACATCCGATGCATTTTACTCCCTAGTTTGCTGTCTAAGAGACTGTGGTTGGATGCTTATCCTGCTTGACCTTACCACTACTATTGAACACTTCAAGATCCTTTTACTTAGCATCAGATCCAAACTGATGTTGGTATAGAGAAAATTGGGGATTGCTCAATTTTTATGGACAACCCTTTTTGAGGTCAATGGAATGCATTGTCACTCACTTTCATCCATGAAATTTATGTTGACACACTGTCAGATAATAATGGCAGAGTGCTTATTTTTGTCATTTTGTTTGTTCCTCCCATTCCAATTCAAAAATTCCACAGTAGTAAGGTAAAAAATTAATGCAAATGAATTCTCACTATTTTGGATGTATATTTACCTGTGACACAGGTGAACAATTCTGCAGGCAACCATTGACGTTTTAAAGGATTTTTTTCTTTAAAATGTTGCAAATAGAAAGAAAAAGTCCTGCATTGGCAAAATTGGCTAGGGCAAGGGTTTGTATGAAAGTTAAAGATCTGCCACCAATACAAGATAATGACAGCAAGTGTGTGAAGGAAAGAGACAGAGTATACAAAGTCATGCCTGTATCAGCAAAGACTCATCAGAAAAAATGGTTAAAAAGTCTATATTAAAATCTTTTTAATCTGAATACACTGTGAATTTGTGTTGATATTGGAATTGATGGTGTTAACAAGAATCAATTACAATGATCTGATGGTCATTACAGAAAGCTAATTGCAAGTTGACAAAGGCTACAAACTGATACTTCAGAAAATATAAGCAGAAGGGAAAAGGAATTGGAGTAGTCCTGTTACTAAAGAATACGTGCAGCCCTGTGGTAATTAATGCTTTTTATTTAGAGGATAAAGGTGTGGAATCAGTTTGGTTGGGGAAATAAATATCAATGGAAGTAAGCCACTGGCAATAAACCATAAGTTCCTTAAAAATAGCTCCAGTATAGGAAAAGATGTAAATCAAGATGTAATGTACCTTATTAAATAAAAAGGTACTGCAATAATCTTTGGCAACTTTTAATCCTTGCAGACTAGTCAAATTAAGTTAGCAAGCCCAGCCTTGAGAGTAAGTTGAGTGTATTTGAGTCATTTTCTTGGAACAATATATTGTAGAAAGAACCAGGGCAAACAGACTAGTTTAGATTTGGTAATAAATAATTCACTACATACTGGATTAATGAATAATCTCATAGCGATGAATCCTCCAGCGAAGAGTAATCATAACATGATAGTTGAAACTTTGTTTAAGTATGAGAAACTTGGGTTTGAAACAAGTTTTAAACATAGAGATAATTGCAAAAGTATGAAGGTAGAGTTGCAACAATGCATTAGGAAAATAAGGTTAAAATTTATGATAGTTTATTAAATATTCAACTTAAAGTTATATTTCATTGACAAAGACTCCAAGAAAAAGAAAAAGCTTACAATACTGTGAGTATTAATGACTGACCAGAAGATTGGATGGTTGGGGGGGGGAGGGGTGGTGTAATAGATTCCGGCAATGGATAGCTTACAAAAACAGGAGAAAATAGATTGACAGCCAGGAGTATAAAAATTGATAATAAATGCATTGATAAAATACAAAAAGTTAGGAGCTTCTGGAAACTCCCAGCAGATTCATAAAAATCAAATGGAATACCCCAAGTGGGGAACATGAGACAGAGAACTATAAACCTGCTAACCTAACATCTGTTATTGGGACAATGTTGGACTCCATCATTAAGGACATAGCAGAACATTTAGAAAGCCGCATTACAGTCAAGCAAAATTGACCTGTTAGCATACATAAAGGACTGGTTACCTCACAGGAGAAGAGTAAGGATAAATCGATCAACTTTGGTAGTGAGGGGACTATTGGAAGAAATTCTGAGGGACAGAAATAATCCTCACTTGGAGAGGGATTAATCAAGAGCAGTCAACATGGTTTCATTAAGGGGAGGTCATGCCTGACCAACTTGATTTAATTTTTCGAAGAAGTGACCAGGTGTGTAGATTAGGGCAAAATGTTTTAGACTTTAGCTAGGCTTTTGATAAGGTGCCACATGGGAGACCAATAGCAAAGGTAAGACCCCAATGGAATCCAAGGAAATTTGGCTGATTGGAGCCAAAATTGGCTGAGGGGCAGGAAGCAGACAATGATGGTTGAAATGTGTTTTTTCTAACTGGAGGCCTGTTTCCAATGGGGGAGATCATTATTGGAGCCTTGCTGTTTGTGGTACATAGGTAAATGATTTAGACATGAACATAGGAAGGATGACCAGTCAGCTCGCAGAGGATATGAAAATTATTGGTGTGGTAAATAGTGAGGAGGATGGCCTTAGATTACAGTAACAGATGGGCTGATCAGTGGCACACTTGATTAGGACAAGCAAGGCAAGGGAAGCACAGAGGATCAAATGGACCTAAGGACGCAGTTCAGATAGATCAAGTGGTTAAAAAGGCATATGGAATACTTTCCTGTATTAGACAAGGCATAGAATTGGAGAACAGGGAGATTATGCTGGAATTGGATAAAAAGTTTAAAGTATAGCTAGAGTATTTTGTACAGTTCTGGAATCCAAATTGAAGGTGGGATATGAGAGTATTGGAGAGTGTACAGAGAAGATTTACTAGTTTTAGTTATGAAGAGCAATTGAATAGACTGGGTTTGGTTTCCTTGGAGCTGAGGAGACTGAGAGGGGGACATGATAGAGATGTATAAGAATTATGAGGGATTTAGACAGTAAGAGATGTTTCTTTTTGGTGGCAGGATCAATGGCTGGGGACAATAATTTATTAAAAGGAGCAGGAGGTTAAGAGGAGATGTGAAGAAATATGTTTTCACCCAGAAGATGGTGGGAATCTGGAATCTTCTGCCTGAAAGGGTGGAGAGGCAGAAGCCCTCATAATATTTAAATATTTGGATTTGCATTTAGAATTAGAATTAGGTTTTATTGTCACGTGTACTCAAGTACAGACCAACAATGACAGGTGTACAACGTCTCCACACGTGGTGCTATCTTAGGTGCTACCTAGTTACAAATCTTAGATACTAAAATAGATTAGGTACAAAAATAGAAATAAAGAAAAAAGCTAAAAGTTCTACATTACTGTTCTTCATTGTATATATTATCAAAATAAAGAAATAAAGTTAAAAGATAAACATCACAGTCCTTCTACAGCCTGCAGTTGCTCCACGCTGGAGGCTTTCCATCACACTGGGCCGACCTCAACTGGGCTTGCAAGCTGCTAACTGCTGTCCATGAAAGGCTAACCCCCACCAGGCCCCAGTCTGCCATCCCACTCCACTCTGCTCCACCCAAACCCACTGGCCATCCTCCTCTGCTCCTCCCCAAACCGCCGGCCTTCCCCCTCTGCTCCGCTCTGCTGTGGCCTGCTGATCACTGGCTGTCCCAGCCCGCTGATCGTACTGCTCCAGGCCCTCAGCTGCTACAGTGCTCCAATATCATCACCACCATTCTCTCCGTAGACAACCTTTGGGTTGTCCATTTGCTCGCTGAGCTGGTAGATTTCTTTTCCGACATTTCATCAACATGATAGGTCACATCATCAGTGAGCCTCCAAGGAAGTGCTGGTGTTCTATCCAACTTGCGATTTGTGTGTCTTGCTCTGTTATGGTGGGTGATATTACTTCCCGTTCTCTTTCTGAGAGGTTGGTAAATGGGGTCCAAATTGATATGTTTGTTAATGGAGTTCTGGTTCGAATGCCACGCCTCTAGGAATTCCCATGCATGTCTTCGTCTAGCCTGTCCCTGGAATGGGTATATTGTCCCAGTCGAACTGGTGTTTCTCTTCATCTATATGTATGGATACTAGTGATAGTTGGTCATGTCTTTTGGTGGCTAGTTTGCTACATGTCTGTCCAATAAAACTCTGTGCACAAACACAACTGACCATGAATGGACAAGCTAGAACGAGCTATCAACATTAAACAACAGCGGACCAAGACAAAGAAAAGACTAGCCCTACAAGAAAAACTGGCCAAGTTTACGCACAGCAAAAACACAGACAATTCAGAGACTTGGATAAAGAACCTGTCAGATTGACCACTCTCAGACACAGAAAAGGCCATCCTAGTGCGAGGGTTGAACGTCAACCACAGGGACTTGGACCAAAATGACTTCCTAGCAACACTGGAATCCACCCTAAAAGACTTACGAAAGAAATCCAGCAGGCCATCAGACAGACAGTAGCACCAACACTAAGCAGAAAAAAAAGAAAGGAACACCCTCAACACATTGGAAAGGAAAGCTCTGGAAGCACTCAGGAAAGACAGAAATATCATAATCCTACCGGCAGACAAAGGGCACATGACCATCATCCTGAACTGAATACAATACAGAGGATGTGTTGCTGGAAAAGCGCAGCAGGCCAGGCAGCATCCAGGGAACAGGAGAATCGACGTTTCGGGCATAAGCCCTTCTTCAGCCCTTCTTCAGGCTTATGCCAGAAACGTCGATTCTCCTGTTCCTTGGATGCTGCCTGACCTGCTGCGCTTTTCCAGCAACACATTTTCAGCTCTGATCTCCAGCATCTGCAGTCCTCACTTTCTCCTACAATACAGAGGAACCTTAAATATCAATTATCCGAATATCAGATTACCCAAGGAGATCTCAAGGTCTCAATAGGAAGGGGTGGGGGCGGGGGCAGTGTTGGACAGAGAGATGGGGACAGAAGGAGAGGAGGGTACAGAGATAGGGGTGG
>NC_057715.1:73676410-73697414 GCF_004010195.1 Chiloscyllium plagiosum
GTTGGGGGGGATAGTGGCGGCGTTAGACAGGGTTTGGGGGTGGGCAGGGTGGGGAGTAAGGGAACCAGTGTTGGAGAGAGTGGGGGATAGGGCAGGCAGGGTGATGCTCTATTCACATCAATAAACGTCACCGTAGCCAAAGAAACACTGGCCTCACTGATGGACAAACCCAGGACACAAACACCTGATGGCTTCCTCAAACTAGTACACCTATGCCTCACATCTCACTTCACGTTCAACAACAAGACCTACAAAGAAGTCGGTGGACGCCTATGGGATCACCAGTATCAGGACTCTTAGCAGAAGCAGTCATGCAGAGGTTAGAATGAACCACCCCCAAACCCTGTCCAATGCCGCCACTGTCCCCCCCAACCCTGTACCACGCCACCACCATTCCCCCAAACCCAGACAACACCACCGACTCCCCCCAACCCCGTACAACCTCTGTCATCCACATAGCAGCCCAAGCTTTGGGTCTGCTATGTGGATGACACCTTTGTCAGCACAAAACGCAACAAATTAGAAGAAATCTGCAAACGAATAAACAACATCCTTTCTGGTATAAAGTTCACCTAAGTGGAAGAGAACAACAACAGACTCCTCTTCCGAGACATCATGGTAGTACGCGAAGCCAATGGAGAGCTGCAGACCAGTGTTTAAAGGAAAGCCACACACACTGACCAGATACTCAACTATAGGAGCAATCATCCCAACACTCAAACGGAACTGCATCAAGACATTATTTAAATGACCCACATCACACTGCAGCACCCAGGAACTAGGAGAGGCCGAGGAATAACACCTGTACAACATATTCAGGAACAATGGATACCCGATAAGCGCAGTCTGCCGATTCCTACACAACATATCTAAACAAGAGGACCCAACAGACTCAGCAATTCTAGCTACCCTGCCATACATTAAAGACATCTCGGAGATGACAACCACACTTGTCCAGCTCCTAGGCATCACGGTAGCCCACAAACCTACCACCATACTGAAACAGATCCTGTTTAATTTAATGGATCCTGTACCAACAACCAACAGAATGAAGATCACATATAAAATATCCTGCAAGGACTGCAACGAACAATACATTGGATAGACAGGCAGGAAACCTGCCACCTTGATACATGAGCACCAACTAGCCACCAAAAGACATAACCAACTATCACTGGTATCCATACATACAGACGATGAGGGACATCAGTTCGACTAGGAGAATACATCCATCTTGGGACAGGCTAAACAAAGACACCCATGTGAATTCCTAGAGGCCTGGCATTCAAACCGGAACACCATTAACAAACAAATGGACCACATTTACCAATCTCTCAGAAAACGAACGGAAAGTGATATCACCTACCATAACAGACCAAGACACACAATAGCAAGAGGGACAGAACACCAGCGCTTCATCGGAGGCTCACTGATGTTAGGATAAAGTGAGGACTGCAGATGCTGGAGATCAGACTCGAAAAGTATGGTGCTGGAAAAGCACAACCGGTCAGGCAGCATCTGAGGAGGAGGAGAGTTGACGGTTCAAGCATGAGCTCTTCATCATTCCTGAGCTCATGCTCGAAACCAGCTGTGCTCTTTCAGTACTGCACCTTTCGTCACTGATGTTACCTAGCATGGTGACAATGCCTGAGAATAAATCTACCAGCTCAACAAGCAAACATACAACCTGAGCTACAAATCTTCTCACAATCGCATAGACAACCTTCCTGACTGGTCAGAGTTTTTTGCTTTCTGTCTCCCTTTATCCTTGAATAGAGGAGTTATTTTTGCTATTTTCAAATCAAATGGGGCCTTCCATATACATATATGAATTCATAGCAGGAGTAGGCTATTCATTACCTCCAGCCTGTGCCACCAATCAATAAGATCATAGCTGATCCAATTATAATCTCAAATTAGCATTTCCTGCATACCCCAACAACTTTTCACACCCACATTCCTTTTTTACCTCTGCCTTAAGAATAATCAAGGTCTCTGCTTCCATGATCTTTGCAATGAGAAACCTTTGCTACAGCAATTCAATTTGTCTCAAAACGCTGCTTTACAACAATAGCAGAGTTTATTGGAACACAAGCATCTCATTTATCATTGAAAAGGTCACATAAGTTATTTGTCAATTGAATATTTGTATCACCAATGTGAATTACAAAAATTGCAAATGAAATAAATGCTAAGTACATCAGTGTATTTTTGTAAGGTCAAATTTCTAGTGTATGTCGTCAAATAACATGAATGCATTAAAGGTTAATTTAAAATGAAGTGGTTTGTCTGTTTTATATACGTGGGGAATAATTGATGCTGGTTAATCAAAAATGCCGGTGCCTTATTTTCATCCAGTCAAAGATCTTGTGTTGATATGGATGTTGCAATTTTGTGAGGAGTACAAGAGCAGAATGCTTGAATCTGGTGATTCGTGCAGAGGGAACATTGTGCTGCAGAACAGTGGACTGGGATAACAATTGCCTGAGAGTAATTCATTTTCCAAAGTTAGTTGGTTAGAGAAGCAGGCTGAAGGTTCACTTAAATATACTTACCCTGGCCCTGAATAAAAGATTATGGCCTAAAGGTGGAAGAGATCCACAGAATCCCTACAGTGTGAAAGCAGGCCATTCAGCCTAAAAAGTCCACACCAAACCTCCAAAAAGCATCTCACCCTGTAAGCCACGTGCCACCCCTATAATGCTTAGAATGTGAATACTGGGTAATGTGAAATATAACCAACTAGTCCAAACAGACGTTTAAATGGTCTTTTTCATTCTAAGAATCATTACGTGCCTGTTCCACCCAATTCAGGCATCGTCTAAATAGTCACATTCCCCAATTTCTTTTTCCTGTATTTCTGCAATTACTTACGTTCAGAGTATGTATTCTATTTAATAAAGTTCCTATTGAATCCATTTCTGGAAAATGTAATATAGATCACAACAACTTGCTACACTAAAAACAGCCTCTCCTGTAGTTCTTTTGTCAATACCTTAAGTTTGTGCCCACCTAGTTACCTACCCGCCTGTCAGTGGACACAATTTCTGCTTCTTTACCTTGTTCTATTAAAGATAAGTTTTCAATCCTAAATTTAACTCATTATGTCATTTGGTTGTTCTTAAGGTCACCTTGACAAATATGTGTTGCCTCGAGATTTCGATTTTCAACTCTGTATAACCAACACTACCAACGATTTAATATTTTCTTCTGTACTTGACTTTGCTTTCATTTCCAGGATTTTTTAAAAAAGATGCCACATTAACACCTGATGTATTTGTTTTTCCTATTTTGTACTTAACCTTATTTGGGGCTGTTGTAGTACTGTGATTATGTCTCCACATCTAAGCTGGGAGGCCTCAGTTTAGTTCCATTTGTTCCAGAGGTGTGTTATAACATAATATTCCTGGACCAGTTGGTTAAACTTGGCTGCCTTACTATCAGTTGGTTAAATATGGAGTCCAGCTGTTTTTATCAAGAGAGAGAATATAAATAAAAGTATTTTGTGAGCTCTTGTCATGTGTGTCCCAATGTTTTAGCTGTTGGGTATGGACAGTGGTCAGAGGACCAGTCACGAGCTTTCTACAATTCTAAGTCATTTGGGAAGGAATAAGGGAAAGTCATTGGACGGTGAAGGGATCATGACAAGAAAAACTAAACAAGATGAAACGTGACGTAGGAGCAATGTTGTCTAATGCTTGATCCTCACTTAGAGAATTGTTGTTTCCATCATACTGAGAGTTGTGGTCAGATTGTCAATCTTCACTGATCATCGTGGCACTTCTAGGAATTACAGGTTAATGTTCTGGACGATATTGTTGGCAAATCAGGAGGAAAAACATTGTTATGAAGGTGTAAGGGGCACTGTACCTTTAAGAGAGTGGAAAAGCTAGCAAGGGTTTAGAGGAGTACATAGTACCAGAAAATTTAAAATGTCACATTTGGTCGAACAGCTAGATTAGTTGGGTTAGCTGGATACAAAGCAATTTTAATTTCAACCAACCAATTTAAATTATGCCGCAAGATACCGAACTCCAATCAAGTTTGAATTTAGTATTTTGACAATATTCAAACCAATTAAATGATCCAATGCTTTGGGATATAAAACCAGGAAAAATTGAACAGTTGAGGGAGAACTGCCAAGCCACCAACATATACAGACTGCCCGCAGAACAGCTCTCCTAAAGGTGCCTTTATCTATCAACGACATGTGAAACAGAATCCCTAAGAAGAAAAGAAGACAGAGGAAAATACAGAGGACGCTCTGCAAGCTGACTGGTTTTGAAATGTGATTTTTATTTTGGTTAAATTGTAATCGGGATTTTTTTATCAGATCAGTATTGTGGAGGGAAAGGTAAAAGATAGATTAGAGAAAGGAGTTATAAATAGTTGTTAATTAATTATTCTCAGTTATACTTTTAAAAAATAAAGTTGTTAATTTTTACTTTATATAGTGACTTTTGGGATAGTTCTTTGCCTCTCAAATTTTCACAGATTGGTAAATCTGGAAGAGCATAGTGTAAATCTTTTGTGTTGATGGTTTAAATTAGTGGGGGTGGGGGTTTACCCTGTGTCGTAACAATTGTATTTTTCAACCTATTTCTAGACTTATACAAACACAGTTACTAGAGATGGTGGTAAAATGCAGAACAACTGGTGCAGTGATATTAAAACTGGAGATGGTGATGAAACCTGTAGAATCGTCAAAACAGAGTTGCAACCCTAACTCTGATGAGCCTGGTATCAGCTTAGCTGCTGACTATGTTATATGAAAGGGAAGAGAAACAGATTTGGTGACCATGTTCTGTAAACTTTAGCTACACCACACCAGGGCACTCCCAGTTTTGCTGGAAAAAGGGCTCTAATGTAGATTGCAAATAATTCTTTTTTCAATTTCTAATATGTGTTCTTTTGTTTGAAAACACCAAAAAAGAACTGACTTCAGCATAGGTTAACATCCAAGTTCTTTTAACTTGTTGACTAAATGTTGCATTTATTGAATGGAAGTATCTCTTCTCTGGAACTACTCTTGAATTCACTACTTGTTTTTATTGCTTGACTGCAGAATGCTGGTTCAGCTATGTCTATACGTTTACTGCAAGTGTCTGTGGAGATTTCTCAAGTTTATCCTCAGAAAAATAACAGGTAAATGTGAGCTGCAGAGAATCTGCTACAGCAGGAAACCTGGAGCTCAAAGGACATTGAAAATAGGTAGGTTTCAAAGATTTTTTTTCCCTTTCTACTAGTTAGCATTTGTTAACTGAGACAAAAGACACTGTCACCTCCATTTGTTCTGAAGTCATGTTTGTTCATGAATAATGTCTCTCTCACCCCCCCGAAGTATCTTGGTTTTTTTGCAGCTGAGTTATGCTTTGCATTTTCCATTGTGAAAACATTGCTACCACATAGTGCCTCCCTTCTGATAAGGAAACCTCATATAAAAGGAATTTTTAAGTTGTAAAATCCAGCTGGACTCCACTATTGTCTTTTAAATCTCAACTAATTGTATGCTTTGATTACCTAATGCATGTAAAAAAAAAATTGTCATCTGTCTACAGGTACAAATTGGCAGGTAGCCATTGTGTGTGTAAGTTAAAATGGTCTTTACCTGCAACCAAGGAAAAGTACACAGAGATTTGAGGGACACAATTTTATGTAGCCCTGTATGGGTTTTCACACTGAAAATCTTCCAAATGTTAGTTTTATGCTGATGTTCGTTCTGCAAAATGCCACCTGCTGCTCTGAACTGCCATTTCTTTTAATAGTTCACCTTTTCTCTTAAAGGTGCTGTTGCAATCTCTTCACATTTGGCCATCTTGCTGAATTCCTGGTCCTTATGTGTTCCCCAGTAAGCTACTTGCAGTAATTTTACACTGACCAATGCACAGTGACAATCTTGAACAAAAAATAGATCAGGTTCTCTGCAGATATTTTTGACAAATATGTGACTTGCTAAGTTGATATTTTGAATGCAAATTAGGAAACATGGCTATAACATTAGAATTGTGAAGGAGATAGAAAGTGAAGTAGTCAATCCAAAACCGGAGCAGTACACCAAAGTAACGGAAGCTAAGAAGGTATGAGGGATGAGGTGGTTACAACAGACTGGGTTAGTTTAGTGAGGTAAAAACAATGACTGCAGATGCTGGAAACCAGATTCTGGATTAGTGGTGCTGGAAGAGCACAGCTGTTCAGGCAGCATCCAAGAAACAGCGAAATCGACGTTTCGGGCAAAAGCCCTTCATCAGGAATAAAGGCAGAGAGCCTGAAGCGTGGAGAGATAAGCTAGGGGAGGGGGGGGGTGGGGAGAAAGTAGCATAGAGTACAATAGGTGAGAGGGGGAGGGGATAAAGGTGATAGGTCAGGGAGGAGGGTGGAATGGATAGGTGGAAAAGGAGCTAGGCAGGTCGACATTGATGCCCTGGGGTTGAAGTGTTCCGAGGCGGAAGATGAGGCGTTCTTCCTCCAGGCATCTGGTGGTGAGGGAGCGGCGGTGAAGGAGGCCCAGGACCTCCATGTCCTCGGCAGTGTGGGAGGGGGAGTTGAAATGTTGGGCCATGGGGCGGTGTGGTTGATTGGTGCGGGTGTCCCGGAGATGTTCCCTAAAGCACTCTGCTAGGAGGCGCCCAGTCTCCCCAATGTAGAGTAGACCACATCAGGAGCAACGGATACAATAAATGATATTAGTGGATGTGCAGGTAAAACTTTGATGGATGTGGAAACAGACATGATATTTGATAGACAATGGCTAATACTAAGGATCAAATGTTCACTTTGCAACTGTTGTCCACCACAGGAAAAGTTGCTGAACTCTTGCTTACAAAAGAAATAAAAGATGGACTTAAATCCAAAGACAAAGCCCACGTTGCTAGAGAAAGTGACAAGTCTGAGGTCTGGATGCATTTTAGAATTCAGGAAAGGAGAAACAAGAGGTTGATGAAGAGGAGTACAAGAAATATAGCTCTTCGAGTCCGCTTTTATAAATATATAAAAAGAAAAAGATTAATGAAGACAAATGTAGCCCTAAATAAAAGCAAACTACCGCAGATGTCGGCAGTCTGAAACAAACATTGAATGCAGGAGAAACTTAGCAGGTCATCTGCGGAGGGAGAAACAGAGTTAATGTTTTGAGATCAGTATGACTCTTCAGAGATGGACGTCCTTGAAGATCTAAAACAGGATAATTAATAGCAGAGAGCAAGGAAATGGCAGAGCAGTTAAACAACTAATTTAGTGCTTTCCAGAAGAATATATGCTTTTCCAGAAAAGCTAGGGAAACAAGAGTCTATGGGGAGGAGGAATTCAAGGAGATTAGTATCATAAAAAATAAAGTGCTCGTGAAACTGATGGGACTATTAGCTGATAAATCCCCAGGCCCTGATAATCTACATTTAAGATACTAAAAGAAGGTTGTCACCTTCCAATGTTCTATACATTCTGAAACAGTCCTGACAGACTGGAAGCTGGCAAATGTAACTGCACTATTTTTAAAAAAAAAGAGGGAGGGGAAAATAAGGAATTACAGCATGATGTGCCTAACGTCATCAGTAGAGAAAATAATTTCAATGACACTTAGAAAATAGAACACAATTACACACAGTCACTGTGGATTTATGAAAGGGAAATTAATTTTGACAAATGTACTGGAGATTTTTGAGGACATAACTAGAAGAAGATGAGAGAGAACTAGTGTGGTGTATTTGGATTTTCAGAAAGCTTTTGATAAACTCGCAGAAAAAGTCAGGATGCAAAGTCAAAGTGTTTAGGATTGGCATGGTTTGAGAATTGGTTAACAGACTGGAAATAAAGTAGGAATAAATTTGGTTTTTTGGAGTGGAAGGTAGTGACAAGTGGAGTACCAGATGAATCAGCCCCAGATATTCACAGTTTAAATCAATGTTATTTCATGTGGCAATCAAATGTAATACTGCCAAATTTGCTAAAAATACATAACTATGTGGAATTGAAATTGTGTGGTGAGGAGGACATATGTAGAATATATGGAATCTCTACAGTGCAGAAGAGACTGCACCAACCCTCCAAAGAATATCCCATCCTATCCCCGTAACTCTGCATTTCTCATGGCAAATCCACCTAACCTGCACATCTTTGGACTGTGGGAGGAAACCGAAGGAATCCCAGGCAGGCATGGGAGCATGTGCAATCTCCACACAGACAGTCGCCTGAGGGTGGAATCAATCTAAGGTACCCTGGGAGTTTGAGGCAATAGTATTAATCACTGAGCCACCATGCCACCCAAAGGGCCTTCATAGTGATTTCAGCAAGTTAAGTGAGCAAATGTGTGGCTATTGCATACACTAATGGATAAATGTGAAATTGTTCACTTGGTAGGAAAAACAATGTCAGAGTATAAGTTAAATGGTGATAGTTTGGGAAATTTCAATAGACAGAGGGATCTAGATATCCATGTTCCCAAGCAGTTGGGAAAGCAAATGGTATGGTGAATGTCATTGCAAGAGGGTTTGAGTACTAGAACAAGGATGCTTTACTGCAGTTATACAGGGTCTTGGTGAGACCATACCTAGAGTATTATGTACAGTTTAGTCTCCTTACCAAAGTTAAGATATATATTTGCCGTAGGAGGAGTGAAATGAATCTACACCAGACTGACTCCTGGGACATAGGTTTGTTGAATGAGGAGAGTTGGGTCAACTGGGCCTGTATTCACTTGAGTTTGGAAGAGTGAGAGGGGTTTGTTTTAAAACAGACAAAACTCTGGCTGGTCGACATGATGGATGCTGGGTGATTCAGAACAAGGATTCATGGTCTCAGGATACGTGGTAGGCCATTTCATACTGCGACAAGATAAAATGTCCTCACTAATGTTGGTGAATTTGTGGAATTCTCTACTACAAAAAGCTGTGGAGGTGAAGTCACTGAATATGTTTCAGAGAAATTAGCTGAAAAGTGTCAAAGGGCATGTGGAGAGAGCAGGCGTGTGTCATTGAGATAGAAAATTAGACACGATAATGTTGAATGGCAGAGCAAGCTCAATGTACTAAATAGCCTACTAATATTTCTTAGGTTTATATATTTATGCCCACATTGTTCTCCCTATAATGTCTTGACACTACTTTAATCAATTTATTGAATGTAATACACCAAATTTGATGGGGGAAAGAATAAATCATAAAAATAAACAGAATTTCTCAAATATTCAATATTTTTAAGCTTATTGTGTCATCATTTTTCATTTTCAAAAATGATCCAGCTCTAGTGGCAGGACAAATTGCATTTGAAGAAGACTAATAAATAGACCTGGAATGAAGTGCAATGAATGATCTGTTTGCTCCATGTGTTTTCAGTCAAGAGCATTTAAAATTGCAGAAGCGTATACAGAAATTGCAAAAAAAGTTTGTACTTTTGAATAATGTTTGAAACGTTTTTTTCAGGAAAGTTTTTTTTGCTATCTTGCTAAACCTATTTGAAAAAGGAAAAAACACTCGGATTTTAAGATTTACAAATTTTGCCATACACACTAGGCAGCAGTGAATGTGCAAAACAGCAATCTTGCATGACACCATCTGTCACTGGCTGTTTAAAATGGGCTGTGTGATGATGAAGAACTCTCTCATCTGAAAATCATGGCTAAAACTGTAGATTTGAGTGGAAGTTAAAACAGGTAATATATCATTAAATTATGCCTGCGTACAATACCTGTCACTTTTTTTATAATTAATTCTACAACAAAAAATCCCTGTGTTAGTTTTGTTATTCTAAGGTTTCTAGGAATCTTTGATAAACGTTAGTTGAAAATGAGGAAAACCTCTGAAGAATTCCTTGGAAATCTTCATCAATCCAACTAAAACACTTTGTGTACAAGGCCTATAACATCATAAATATAATCCATTATGTACCTTGTCTAAGAGAGCTTCGTTTATGAAAGTTGGCTGCTAACTCTTCCTACTTGTGCCCACACCTCCCCCCTCACCTCCCTCCAAGGCCCCAATGGATCCTTTCATATCCGTTGCAAATTCACCTGCACCTCCACACACATCATTTACTGTATCCGGTGCACCCGATGTGGTCTTCTCTACATTGGGGAGACAGGCCGCCTACTTGCGGAACGTTTCAGGGAACACCTCTGGGACACCCGCACCAACCAACCCAACCGCCCCATGACTGAACACTTTAATTCCCCCTCCCTCTCCACCCAAAGACATGCAAGTCCTTGGCCTCCTCCATCACCAGACCCTGGCCATATGATGCCTGGAGGAAAAGCGCCTCATCTTCTGCCTAGGAACCCTCCAACCACATGGGATGAATGTAGATTTCTCCAGCTTCCTCATTTCCTCTCTCCCCACCTTATCTCAGTCCCAACCCTCGGATTCAGCACCGCCCTCTTGACCTGCAATCTTTTTTCCGACCTCTCCGCCCCCACCCCCTCTCCGGCCTATCACCCTCACCCTCACCTCCTTCCACCTATCGTATTCCCAGAGCCCCTCCCCCAAATTCCCTCCCCCCTACCTTTTATCTCAGCCCGCTTGGCACACCAGCCTCATTCCTGAAGAAGGGCTTATGCCCAAAACGTCTATTCTCCTGCTCCTCAGATGCTGCCTGGCCTGCTGTGTTTTTCCAGTACCACACTTTTCAACTCTGGTCTCCAGCATCTGCAGTCCTCACTTTCTCCCTGCTAACTCTTCCTACTTGGCAAGTCTTCTGGCACAGTGACAACCTGAAATATCTGTCTGAACAGAATATCTATGACTGTAATGTGCCGGTGATTGTCAAATGACTGAGATCACACAAAGCTGTGCAAAGGAATCTGGGATATAGAAGTAGGCGCACCTGAATTTGTGATGACCGAAAACTTATTTTATAACGTGCATTGAATTTAAATTAAATTCTAATATTAGTGTTTTGCATAAATAATGGCAATCAACTTGGCTTTCTTGTTGGGTCTGTTAAGTTGGCAAGTATTAAGAGAAGGAAGACAGTGCTTCCATGGTCAAATCAAATCCAGCAGCAACAGCGTTCTAAAATTTTGATTGTAAAATTAATCTAGTTTGAGTGTTACAAGAAAATGTGAGTTTTGAAAATGTAAGTATAAATTGCAATGAAAGCATGAGAGCAGATTAAAGCAAATATGTTACTAAACATGGATAATAAAATGAAAGGCAGTCTAATCTAAGTGCTGTGAAACTTGGGCTCTACATTCCAGCTCAGCATGAGTTGTAACTACACTAATTGCATTGTAGAATAACTTGATTTCTTTATTTTCTTTCCAGAGGCGTCATTAAAGTCGTCCAGGAATGAAGTAAGTAAAATATTTTAGCATTCCATCCATAATTATTAATTTGTAAGAGTATGAGTAGGAAGTCAGAGCAGGGTCTGGAGTTGCATGATCAACCACGATCATATTAAATGGCAGAGCAGGCTCAAAGGGCTGAATGGCCTAGTCCTCCTATTTTTTGTCTTTCTATGTTCAAATTTGTGCTGCAAGGCCAATATATCAGTCTTAAGGTGCAATACCGATTGCTTTGTGAGGTCTGAACAATGCTTTGTATACCTTAAGTGTGACTTCTATCCCCTTTATAATGTTGTCCTTTAGCTATGAAAGTTATATTGCATTAGCTTTTCTGATTACTCACTGTGCCAGTTCTGGTTTTAAACAATCTATTTGTATACCTGTACCATACCCAAATTTCATCAGCTCTTTTTGGACCCCCTCTGTTTCTAGCTTTCTACTATTTAGAAATTATACTATGTAGATTGCTATTAGATCCTAAATAGATAACCTCACATTTTAAAATCCATTTTCCACAGTTTTCTTTTCTATTCAATTAATTGATCAGTATCTCTTAGCAGGTTTACACTGTCACATATACTGTTTACTGAGTACAATAGCACAAAGGATTATGGGAATCGGATGGGTAAAAGGCATTAATGTGTTTGATAAACCATGCTACTGAATGATGGCATAGAGTCAATAGGCTACTTAGCCTATTCCTGTTCCTATGTTCCAATGATGCTTGGAACAGCACCTAGTCTTGTCATACAAAGTTTTTTTTTAATCCGACCATCTAAGTTATTAAGGAATACAATGACTAGTTGAGGCCCTGACATACATTCTGGTGGGACATCACCGGTCACATCCTGCCAGTGTCCCTACTCATTGGTATAATGCCAGGAAACAATTTGCTTACCAAGTTAGCAATGCAGCTTCAATCCTGTGAGTTTCATTTTCAGTCAATAGTTTGTTATTAATACCCACTACAAGTCCCTTTAAATAATATCCACAAACATTCCTGAGTTTTTTCACTCTTAATTGTTTTTGAAAAAGGCAAAAGAAGTTCGGTCATGTGAATATTTTAATGGAATAAAGTCATAACATCGTTAATGTCTCAACTAAACTGTTGCAATAAACTCCCCCAGCAGTGATTTTCTGTCTATCATGGACTACATATTGGGAGTTCCCATTTAAAGTCAATTTACTTAAAGTTATTTTACTTTAAAGTTGCTAATAAAATAGGGACAATATACTTAAGATTGTTTCCTACCTGTGTGGCTCTTAAGAACTTTAACCATGCTTCTTCTCCCATACTCAGTTCCCACTGACCTTCCTCTTGTTCCTGCTACTGCTCCCAATCCCACTTTATCATGCTCCTGTCCTTTAATATCTAAAACTGTAAAGTTCTAACTTTACAGTGTCAGCTCTTTCTGCTACCTTGTATTCTGAATCTAGAATGAAGTTCTGGGCTATATCTAGTGCTGAGAAACATCCTAAAGTACCAAACTGTACAATGTTGATTTTTGACCCCTTGATTATATCAAAAATATTTACATATGCTAAGAGAAATTGCAACAACATAACAGGAGATAAATGCTATCACTTATATGGTCTTCATTTATCACTTTGCTGGCTGCCTATTTGCTAGCTTTCTTATTTATACTGGTATTTATGCTCTCAAATCCATCTTATCTCTGCTTACAGTTTGCTCATATTTATTGTCATACACTGTTAATACTTGTTATACATGAATTTGCTGGATTATCCTATCTGGATACTTTCAGGCTGAACCTAAACCTAAACAGACTTGGCAGTTTAGTGAACGATTAACTCTGGTAGATTCATTTTTTTTCTAATTGATGGAGTTGATTGTTAAATTCACCCATCAGAAAGTGGCCTTTTCCAAAATTCCATGGGTCAAGAATTTCAAAACATTAATAATTTTGAGAGAATTAGTGAATGAAAATACTGTTAGTAAAGTCTTAGTCAGATAGCTGGAATCTTTTAGTAAATTTTGACACTGCATAGAGTCACAGAGTTGTAAAGCATGAAAACTGACTCTTCAGTCCAACTCGCTCCTGCCAACCAGATATCCTAATTTAATCTAATCACATTTGCTAACATTTGGCCCAGATCTCTCTCGATCCTTCCTATTCGTGTGCCTATCCAGAATCCTTTTAAATGTTGTAATTGTACCTGCCTTGTCCATTTCCTTTGGCAGCTAATTCTATACACGCACCACTCTCTGCAAGAAAAAGTTGTCCTTTAGGTCCCTTTTAAATTTTTCCCCTCTCGTGGACTCTGTTATCCTGGGAAGAAAATCTTGGCTATTCACCCTAACTGTGCTCATAATGATTTTATAAACCTCTGTAAGGTCACCCCTCAGCCTCCGCTCCAGGGAAAATAGTCCCAATGTATTCAGCCACTCCCAATAGCTCAAACCCTCCATTCCTGGCAACATTCTTGTAAATTTTTTCTGCATCCTTTCAAGTTTAACAACATCTTTCTTATAGCAGGGAGACCAGAATTGAATGTAGTATTCCAAAAGCAGCCTGACTAATGCCCTCTAATAACCGCAACACGACATCCCAACTCCTATGCTCAATGCACTGATTAATAAAGGCAAATGCACCAAACATCACCTTCAGTACCCTGTCTACCTGTAACTCCCTGATTTGCCCAATCAAAATGCAACACCTCACATTTATCTAAATTGAATCCCATCTGTTACTCCTCAGCCCATCAAGGTCCAGTTGTACTCTGAAATCACCTTCTTCACTGCCACTTCACCACCAAGTTTGGTGTCATCTGCAAACTTACGAACCATTCCTCCTATATTTACATACAAATCATTTATGTAGGTAACAAAAAGCAGTGGACCAAGCACAGATCTTTGCGGCCTCTAATCCAAAAAAACCCTCCACCATCACCCTCAGACTCCTGCCTTCAAGCTAATCTTGTATCCAAACGGCTAGTCCTCCCTGGATTTCTTGTAATCTAATTTCCCTAAGTAGTCTACCGACAGAATCTTGTCGAAGACCATTTGACAATGTCCATTGCTCTGCCCTCATCAATTTTCTTTGTTACTTATTTAAAAAACTCAATCAAGTTAGTGAGACAAGACCTTCAAGCACACAGCCATGCTGACTACCCCTAATCAGTCCTTGTCTTTCCAAATACATATAGATTCTGTCCCTCAGAATCACCAACAACTTATCAATCATTGATGTCTGGTTCACTGATCTATAATTCCCTGGCTTTTCCTTACCACCTTTTTTTAAATAGTGGCACCATATTAGCCAACCTCCAGTCTTCTAGCACCTCACCCATGGCTAACGATGATACTAATATCTCAGGAAAGAGCCCAGCAATTACTTCCCTAGCTTCCCATAAAGTTCTGGAATACACCTGATCAGGTCCCAGGCATTTATCTACTTCCATGCATTTTAAGACGTCCAGCACCATCACCTCTCTAAAATGGACACTTTTCAAAATATCACTCTTCAATTCTCCAAGTTCTCTATCTTCATATCCTACTCCACAGTAAATACTGATGCGAAATACTTATTTAGTATCTTACCCATCTCCTGTAGTTCCACACATAGACGGCCTTGTTGATCTTTGGGAGCCCTATTCTCTCCCTGGTTACTCTTTTGACCTAATGTATTTGTAGAATCTCTTTGGATTCTCCTTAACCCTATTTGCCAAAGCTACTTCATTGCTCCTTTTTGCCCTCCTCATTTCCCTCTTGAGTATACTCCTACTGCCCTTATACTCCTTGAGGGATTCATTCAATCGCAGCTGTCTATACCTGCCATATGCCTCCTTTTTCTTGACTAGAGCCTTAAATTCTCTAATTATCCAGCTTTCTCTACACCTGCCAGCCTTGCCCTTCACAATAACAGGAAGATACTGCCTCTGGACACTCATCTCATTTTTGAAGGTCTCCAACTTTTCGATCGTCCCTTTACCTGTCAATAGTCTCTTCCAATCAACCTTTGAAAGTTCCCACCTAATACTGTCAAAATTGGCCTTACTGCAATTTAAACTTTAACTTTTAGGTCCGGTCTATCCTTTTCCATTACAATTTTAAAATTAACAATTATGAATCACTGGCCCCAAAGTGCTCCCCACTGACACCACAGTCACTTGCCCTGCCTTATTTCCAAAGAGAAGGGTTAAGTTTTGCTCCTTCTCTGGTAGGTACATCCACATACTGAATTTTAAAAAATATTTTGTACACACTTAACAAATTTCTCCCCATCCAAGCCCTTAACTCTATGGCAGTCCCAGTCTATGTTTGGACAGTTGAAATCCCCAATCATTACAACCCTATCATTCTTACAGATATCTGAATCTCCTGACAAATTTGCTCCTCAATTTCCTACTGACTACTGGGGGGCCTATAATACAATCCCATGAGGTGATCATTCCTTTTTTATTTCTCAGTTGCACCCAAATAAGTTCACTGAATGCACTCCCAGCAATATCCTCCCCAAGTACAGCCGTAATGTTTGCCCTAACTAAATACACCACTTACCCCTCTTTTCTCACTTCCCTTTCTATCCTTCTTATAGCATCTATACCCTGGAACACTAAGCTGCCAGTCTTGCCCTTTCCTGAGCCACGTTTGTGTAATAGCTGTGATATCCCAGTCCCATATTCCCAACCATGCCCTAAGTTCATCTGCCTTACCTGTCAGGTCTCTGCTTTGTTATTATTCACTTGTGGAACGTGCACTTCGCTGGCTGGCCAACATTTATTGTCTGTCCATAATTGTCCTTGAGAAGGTGGTGGTGAGCTGCAGTCCACCTGCTGTGGGTTGACCCACAATGCTATTAGGGAGGGAATTCTAGGATTTTGACCCAGCAACATTGAAGAAATGGTGATATATTTCCAAGTCAGGATGGTGAGTAACTTGAAGAGAAATTGACGGTGGTGGTCATACCATGTATCTACTGTTCTTGTCATTCTAGCTGGAAGTGGTCATGGATTTGGAAGGTGCTGTCTGAGAATCTTTGGTGAATTTCTGCAGTGCGTCTTGTAGATAGTACACATGCTGTTACTGAGTGTCGCTAGTGGAGAGAGGGGATGCTTGTGGGTGTAGACTGAATGGGCAGCTTTGTCCTGGAAGGTTTCAAAGCTTCTTGAGCATTGTTGGAACTGCACTTATCCAGGCTAGTGGGGTATATTCCATCACACTCCTAACTTGAACCTTGTTGATGGTGGATGGGCTTTAAGGAGTCAGGAGGTGAGTTACTGCTGCAGTATTCCTAGATTCTGACCTGCTTTTGCAGCCACTATGTATATATGGTGAGTTGAGTTGAGTTTCTTGTGAATGATACCCCCGCCCCCAGGATGTTGATGGTGAGGGATTCAAGACCAGTAACATCATTGAATGTCAAGGGACTGTGGTTAGATTGTCTCTTATTGGTGATGGCATTGAAATAAATGTGCTTTAATGTATCAATCCAACCTCGTCCTCTACTTTGCTGTTGCCTGCCTTGACCATTTGACTTGTTATTGTTTTCAATTGTCTCAGCCTCCGTTATCCACCGTCCCACCACACCCGCACTACTTTAAAGCCTCCCAAGTAGCACTAGTGAATCTCCCTGCCAGGAAATTGGTCCTCTTTCAATTCAGGTGCAACCCGTCCTTCTTATACAAGTCACATCTACCCCAAAGAGTTTCCAGTAACCCAAAAATGTCTCCTGAACGGGGAGCGGACTTAGGGTTCCCAACTAAACACACTTCCTCCAGGAGTCATATTTAATTCTATTCTATTAGTCAAATCTTTATTCACAATTGATGCGAGCTGGCAGCATAAACATTAATTTTGAAAAATCATTCAATTTTGACATTTGTACCCCACTAAAATCAATAGCTTGTTTAATCAATTTTGAAGTATTTTTTGTTTGACTAATAATTTGTGTCTTATTGGTTGTACATGTTCAATCTATTCTGTTTCTTTCTGGCAGCTACTCCAGTCTGCTGTGACAACCCATGTAGACGATGTTGAAAGGACAGTCGATAACATCATGCAACTGAAAAATATTAATCATGATACCAATCCACAGTAATGGAATTTAAATTTTACATTGTGAATTTTCAATGATCTTTTAACAGTGTCATAGAGGTAATAGGAAAGTCTTACTGCAACTGTACAAGGTGCTGGTGAGACCACATGTGGAGTACTGTGAACAGTTTTAAGAAAATGTATAATTTCATTGGAGGCAGTCCAGAGAAGGTTCATTAAGATGATCCCTAATATGGAGGGATTGCCTTATGAGCAAAGATTAAACAGGTTTGGATGCTATTTGGTTTAGAAGAATGAAAGTGGTCTCATTGAAATGTATAGGATTCTTAAGGGGCTTAACAGGGAAAATGTTGAGAGGATGCTTCCCCTCATGGGCGAGTCTAGGACCAAAGGGTATAACCTCAGAAGTAAGACCACCAATTTAAGACTGAGACGAGGAGGAATTTCTTCACTGAAGGTTGAGAGTCTTGGAACTCCTTATAGACTGCTCAGACACACACCTTGTGTACATTTAAAGATGCAATAGATTCTTGATGAGTAGGGGAATCAAGGGTAACAGGAGAGTAGAGATAAGGAATGACACATCAGTCATGATCCTAATGAATGGTGGAGCAGGGTTATGGGGCCAAATGGCCTACTCCTGTTTCTGTTTCTTATAGTCTTTAAATTCACATGCATGATATACACCATTGACAATTGTTGTGCACCCAGTTCCATGCAATCTGTCTTTGAATATTACTTTCAGGGAAAGTGGATCTATCCAGGTCTGAATTTCGTAACATAATTATTCAACACTGAACATGAAAATTTACTGCATGCAAGCAGTCTTCAATTTGCGGATGAATTTTGAAGGACTTATGCCAATTCTGTTTTCACATGAACATAGTAAATCTGTTTACTGGAAAATGATGCAACCTCAGTCTTACAAAATGAATGGTTACCCAAAGAAGCTAATGGTGGCCTTGAAGGGGCAGATATTTTCCCATAGCTCCAATTTAGGATGAGGCTTTTTTTTCAAAATACTCTTGATAAAAACTTAATGTTTAATAAGTGATTTATAGTTTCAAAAGCAGTATTGTATTAGTCAATCTCATGCCATTGTATGCGGATAATCAAAAGCAATTTAAATTTCCATGTTCAAACAGTATTGCACATTGGGGAGGTGGAGGACGCATTTGGGAAGATGAGAGTGGGTGGAGGAGAGAGGAGGGATGGAAGGAGGAGGGAAGTAAAAGGAACAGAGAGAAAAGTGGAAAGGGAAAGAGGGGAATAATGAATTTATAGCTCTGTTATTATAAACAGTTGAATAGAATATATCTGTATATATTAATTGATCTAATTAATAAGCTTTTCCAATCAGTTACTGTTGGAAGCAAAGTCTAATTCCCTTTTAGAGGTGTCTTTTGACTCTGTGCTACCGGTGTAAGTGACTTAAGATAAATATTAAAGGCCAACTGAACCACAAAGGGCATCACTAGCCACCAAGCTAAATCGATACAAGTGTTCCCTTTTCCCGCATGTACCTGCTTATAGCAATCTCAGGTTAGCTATTGGGCTGAACGTGTTCCCTTCTGCAAGCAAGGCCACTGAAACTTTGGCTTCATTTTAATCTCACTCTCCTGTCAGATCCTGTACCTCTGCTTCAAGAGGATGGAGGGGTAAATTCAACTGCATTGAGCTTTGAGACATCTGGCAAATTGATGTAGAATTGTCCTCATTTGTGATGGACAAGAAATTATGAGGGAACTAAAATCTTAAATCAAGATCTCGCTGCCATAATAATAGTGCCAGTCAAGGCGACTGAAGCCACTGAAGGCAGCTGGGTCACATGTAAGAAGCACATTTGTGACCTCATGACAAAATTGGTGGCACAATGTAGCATAACATCAAGCTAGAGAGAATATTGCACTGATTTCTGCCAAGGCATAACAAAGGAAATAAATAGTATATGTAAATAATATTTGTTTCTCAATATAAATGAACTGAAATTTCTAATTTATTCTGTCAAGGTTTGGGATTTCTCTGCAAGCCTGTCTCCTACAGATTGTAGGATATAGAAGATTGATTGCAGACGTTGAAAGACTCCGCAGAGATCAGTATGATTCAGAAAATCCAAACCATGAAGAAACTCTATTGAAGGTCAGTGTACAGAGAAACTGCATATTCTACTGTAATGTTTCTTTTCCTCTGCCATACAGTAGGAGAAAGTGATGACTGCAGATGCTGGAGATCAGAGCTGAAAATGTGTTGCTGGAAAAGTGCAGCAGGTCAGGCAGCATCCAAGGAGCAGGAGAATCGACGTTTCGGGCATGAGCCCTTCTTCAGGAATGAGGAAAGTGTGCCAAGCAGGCTAAGATAAAAGGTAGGGAGGAGGGACTTGGGGGAGGAGCGTTGGAAATGCGATAGGTGGAAAGAGGTTAAGGTGAGGGTGACAGACCAGAGTGGGGGTGGGGGCGGAGAGGTCAGCAAGAAGATTGTAGGTTAGGAAGGTGGTGCTGAGTGAGGGTTGGGACTGAGACAAGGTGGGGGGAGGGGAAATGAGGAAACTGAAGAAATCTGAGTTCATCCCTTGTGGTTGGAGGGTTCCTAGTCGGAAGATGAGGCACTTTTCCTCCAGCCATCGTGTTGCTATGGTCTGGCGATGGAGGAGCCCAAGGACCTGCATGTCCTTGGTGGAGTGGGAGGGGGAGTTGAAATGGTGGTTCGGTTGGTTGGTCCGGGTGTCCCAGAGGTGTTCTCTGAAATGTTCCGCAAGTAGGCGGCCTGTCTTCCCAATGTAGAGGAGGCCACATCGGGTGCAGTGGATGCAGTAAATGATGTGTGTGGAGGTGCAGGTGAATTTGTGGCGGATATGGAAGGATCCCTTGGGGCCTTGGAGGGAAGTAAGGGGGGGAGGTGTGGGCACAAGGTTTGCATTTCTTGCGGTTGCAGGGGAAGGTGCCGGGAGTGGAGGTTGGGTTGATGAGGGAGTCACGGAGGGAGTGGTCTTTTCGGAACGCTGATAGGGGAGGGGAGGGAAATAAATCCCTGGTGGTGGGGTCCGTTTGGAGGTGGCAGAAATGTTGACGGGTGATACGATGTATATGGAAGTTCCCCTGCAACCGCAAGAAATGCAACCCCACCACCAGGGATATATTTCCCTCCCCTCCCCTATCAGCATTCCGAAAAGACCATTCCCTCCGTGACTCCCTCATCAGGTCCAGACCCCCACCAACCCAAACTCCACTCCTGGCACCTTCCCCTGCCACCTCAAGAAATGCAAATGTGCTCCCAGGAGGAGGTTGAACAGTTTATCCACTTTACCAACACCTTCCATCCTGACCTCAAATTTACCTAGACCGTCTCAGACTCCTCCCTCCCCTTCCTAGACCTCTCCATTTCTATCTCGGGCGACCGGATCAACACGGACATTTACTATAAACCGACCGACTCCCACAGCTACCTAGACTACACGTCCTCCCACCCTGCCCCCTGTAAAAACGCCATCCCATATTCCCATATTCCCAATTCCTTCGTCTCCGCCGCATCTGCTCCCAGTAGGACCAGTTCCAATACCGTACAACCCAGATGGCCTCCTTCTTCAAAGACCGCAATATCCCCCCAGACGTGATCGACGATGCTCTCCACCGCATCTCCTCCACTTCCCGCTCCTCTGCCCCTCCAATCGCCACCAGGACAGAACCCCACTGGTCCTCACCTACCACCCCATCAAACTC
>NC_057715.1:73697820-73804793 GCF_004010195.1 Chiloscyllium plagiosum
TTATCACCCTCACCTTATCCTCCTTCCACCTATCGCATTTCCAATGCCCCTCCTCCAAGCCCCTCCTCCCTACCTTTTATCTTAGCCTGCTTGGCACACTTTCCTCATTCCTGAAGAAGGGCTCGTGACCGAAACGTCGATTCTCCTGCTCCTTGGATGCTGCCTGACCTGCTGCGCTTTTCCAGCAACACATTTTCAGCTCTGCCATATAGTGCCATTTTTTTCAATATTAGCCACACGAAGGGTTTCCTATGGGTGCTCCGATTTCCTCCCACAGTCCGACAATGTGCAGGTTAGGTGATTTGGCCATGCTAAATTACCCGTAGTATTCAGGGATGTGTAGGTTAGGTGCATCAGTGAGGAGAAATGTCATGTAATAGGGTAGGTGAATGGGTCTGGGTGGGTTACTCTTCAGAGGGTCAGTTTGGACTTGTTGGGCCAAATGGCCTGTTTCCACACTGTAGGGATTTGTTTTTGTAAAAAAAAGTTGTTTGAAGTCTTTTTATGTTCCTAATTCTAATTTTCCATAGACACTGAAGAAGTCAGTGTTCAAATGCAACAAGATCTGAATATCCAGACTTGGGCTGACAAGTGGCAAGTAACATGCATGCCACACAAATGGCAGGCAATGACCGTGTCCAATAAACGACAATCTAATAATTGTGCCTCGACATTCAATGGTGTTATCATACTGAATTCCCCACTATCAACATCCTGGGGGTTACCATTGACCAGAAACTCAACTGGACTCGCACTTAAACACCGTGGCTACAAGAACAGGAAGGAGGCTTTGAATACTATTGTGAGTAACTCACTTCCTGTCTCCACAAATCCTGTCCACCATCTACAAGGAGTGTGATGGAATATTCCCCACTAGCCTGGATGGGTGTGGTTCCTACAACAATCAAGAAGCTTGACACCATCCGGTCAAAGTAGCGAGCTTGATTGGCACCATATCCACAAATATCCACTCTTTCCACCATCGCTTAGTAACAACAATGGGTACTGTCTATAGGATGCATGGCAGAAATTTGCCAAAGGTCCTTAGATAGCACCTTCCAATCCCATGATCATGTGCATCTGGAAGGACAGGGGTAACCGGTACATAGGAACACGACCATCTACGAAATCCCCTCTAAGCCACTCCCCGTCCTGACTTGGAAATGTACCGACATTCCTTCACTGTAACTGGATCAAAATCCTGGAATTCCCTCCCTAATGGCATTGTGGGTTGACCTGCAGCATGTGAACTGCAGCATTTCAAGAGGCAGCTTACCACCATCTTCTCAATGGTAACTATGGATAGGCAAGAAATGGCGGCCAGCCAGCAATGCCCACGTCACACGAGTGAATTTTAAAAAAATCCTCTGGTTCTCTGCTTCACAAATCATTTGAGTATCATTGTGCCATAAAATAGTTACAGCACTGAAGGAAATCAGTCAGCCAATCATTTCAGTGATGTATCTCTGCAAGAACAGTTCATCTAGTGCCACTGTTCCCACTTTTCTGCTGTAGTCCTCTTTCTTCCTCTTTATGATGTAATTCCCTTTTGACAGCTGCAATTTAATCTGTGTGTATGTTCTCAGGTTGTGGATTCCAGATCCTGACCGATGCTGCATGAAGTTTTTTTTTCAAGTTACTATTGCTTATTTTATCAATTACTTTAACTTGTTGTCCTGTAGTTCTCCATCCTTCTACCAAAGGAAGTAGTTTCTTCTATCTTTTCTGTTCAGACTCTTCTTAATGTTGAATACCTCTATCAAATATCCTGTCAACCTTCCTCTTTTCTAAGGAAATCAACCTGCACTTCTCTGATCTATCTTCAGAGCTAAAGTTTTTCATTCCTGAAAGCACTCTTGTGATATTTTATGCATAATACCTTCTCATCTTTCCTAGATATGGTACACTGAGTGGCACAAAGTTCCAGTAAGGCCAGTCTTTTATAGGGGTCTATAATACCTGTTTATGAAGTCCTGGATCATGTACACTTCATTAACCACGTTCTGAACCTTTCTGCCATCTTGAATGATTTGTGCTCCTCCACCCTCTTTAGAACTGTACTCTTTGTTTTAACTTTTTTTTTCTTTAAATGGATGTGAAAATCACTGGTTATGTGAGCATTTGTTGTCCATCCCTAAAGACCCAAAAAGTGATCTGGTAGCTCCTTTTTAGAATCACTGTAGCTCGTCTAGGTACATCAGCTGCATTAGGGAGAGTGTTCCAGGATTTTGACAGTGAGCTTGGAGGAACACTACATGCCTTGAAATCCGGTTGATATGCAATTTGAAGGAAAACTTGCAAGTCATGGTATTCCCATGTGTCTATTGTTCTTGTCCATCCAGATCTAGAAGTCCTGGATTTGGAAGGAAAAAGGAACGTTGGTGAGTTGCTGCAGTGCATCTTGCAAGTGGTGCACACTACTCCACTTCATTAGTACTCTAAATGAATATCTATATAGTGGATGGGTTGCTAGGTTTCGGGGAGTCGGGAGGAGAGTTACAAACCACAGAATTCTCAGCCTTTGTTCCCAACTTATTATTACAGCCTTTTTTTTTTGCACAGACATACAACTTTTACAAGTTGCTGTGGCACCACACCTGTACACTCTGAATTAGAAAATTATCACCAGTGCCTTTGCTATTTTAAACCTAAAGTTCCTCAGTGTCCTCTAATGCATGTGATTTGGTCCTGGTGACATAGCAACTTAGTGTACAGACACCATATCCAAAACCTTCTCTTTTCAATGTTTCACCAATTAAGCATTTCCTCTTCCACTATGACTTTGGCACCATCTCCTTCCTGAGTAAATGTAGTTGCCATAGTCAATCCTACACCTCTTTTTACCACTGTTTTACTTTATATAGAATCACAGATCCCTACAATATAGAAAGAGGCCATTTGACCCATCGAATCTACACTGACCCTCCACTACCTCCTCCTCCCCCTTCCCCTCCCTCCTATAACCCTGCATTTAGCATGGCCAAAGCACTTCAACTGCACAACTTTCCCTGGTCTTGTAAGGCAGCAGTGTTAACCATTATGATACCATTCTGCCCAATTCCTGGTATTTCAGCTTTTCAATTAACTTTGTCTTGTCATTGCAATTGCTTTCACTGACTTAAAAACAGTATGATCTCCTATGAATGGACTAACTATTATAAGTAGACAAAATCTATATCACCACATATGGAAGTCCCTTGATGAAACATTGCAGTGGTCCAATAGAACCTTGCTGCATTTTATGGCAGTGTTTTCAGTAGCAAGAAAAATTGGAGGCAATTTGGTTGATTTATTGTATTTGTAGAATGAATGGCATTTTGCAAATTGAAGATTTGCTATCTTTAAATAAAAACATTTGGATGAAAATCTCTTCATGGTAATGTACAAAAGTTGTATTATTAACAAGTGGTTATGTATGAGCCCTACTTAGCTGAGCATTTTTGATTTTAAAACATAGTGATTAATTTTTAATACTTAATAATAGGTCATATGGTTGTGGCCATGGATGAAAGTTGTAATATTGGTGTTTAACCAATTGTACAATTGACTTGGTACAGAAAAACTTAATGCATTCCTTTTTCAGTTATCAGGGAGCTAAATTACACTTGCAAAGACAAAGAGTTTTAGGAAAGCACAAACATCAATCACTCACTTAAATGATCTTTTCTGAAATCTTTTCTTGTTTCAATGCGTGTGTTACTCTAAAATAATTAACTTCTCAATTATGCCATTAATACAATTCAGCTGTTGCAATGAGCATAGCAACTACACTATGATGGTGATTGCCTGGAGGATAAAGTTCATGTGTTGAAGATTCATAAGAGACAAAGTCGCTTGTTTTTTTTTCTCTTCAGCACTGGATCTTAGATAAATGTATATGCCCATAGAATACTTAGGATTACCTTTTAATGTTGGCTGTGAGTCTCTTGCCATACCTTTTATATTTGCTTCTCTTATTTTTTTTTATTCGATTTCCCTACAAACCACATTCCATGAGAACCACTTGTCTGTGCTGGAAATACTTAACATCTGTCAGTATTCTTGGAGAGAGAGAATGTGTTTCCATTTCAGAATCTTCCAACATGACTTTTAAAAAAAAGGTATTTAACAATTTAAATGCAGACAAGGGAGAGAGGGTAGAATAAAATGGAAGGACTGTGATAAGGTGAGCGAATTTAAATGACTAAAGGGATGATGATGTAAGGTAAAATGAGAGTAATGATCCATTATACAAACAAAAGATAGATCTAAAAGAGATGAAAATGGGGAAGATAGAATTGTCACCACCACTCACTTTAAAAAAAAGTCAGCAGAAGTATAATGCATGCTTCTAGACTCGCTCAGCCCTTCCAGCATTTTCTGCTTTCATTCATTTCCCAGCATCTGTCATACTTTGTTGTTGTAGCCTATACTGAACTTTTGAGATGTGACAATAAAATTGCTTGTCAAGCTTTGCAAATTTCATGTTAGATTTTGCATCAGTTTTTTAAAGACTTTATGGATTTTTCCTTTTCTAAAACCTCCACATTTATGACATGTTCCTGGTCTCTCTTTTACATGGAATTAAAGGTATTTTTGGCTGGTGTTTAGAAAAGAGGAAGCTTTTAGAAGTGTTATGATCTTGGATCAAAATGCCAAATTTAAGTTGCAATATGGTTCGGAACCAGAAACCTTTCTTAAAACAAATTTTGAGAACCCTGGTGCTTAAGAGAATAAAATCACAAGATTCTATGGTTTTGAACAAACAACAAAAGACTTCATATATGATGTTGGAAAAGTAAAGCAATCTACAATATTTACACTTTATATCTTAAATTCCAGAAAACAATTTGAGGCAAGGATGAGTAAAAGTACAAACTCTAATCGAAAACCTGACAGAGCTCACAAAATAGCGAGTTTGGTCAAAACAGATCTCGTGGGTTCTTCAGCAACCCACCCCTAGACACCAGTGACACTATAGGTAATCAAATTTCAACAAAATTTACAATGGATTCCAGTTTCTTCTCTTTGGGACACAGCTTCAGAACTCCCTCGATAGCTACTCCATCCTGGACTGTCTAAATGATTTGGAGATGCCGTTGTTGAACTGGGTGTACAAAGTTAAAAATCACACAACACCAGGTTTTGGTCCAACAGGTTTATTTGGAAGCACGAGCTTTTGTGGTGCTGCTTCTTCATCAGGTGATTGTGGTTAACCACCTGATGAAGGAGCAGTGCTCCAAAAGCTACTGCTTTCAAATAAACCTGTTGGACTATAACTTGGTGTTGTATGATTTTTAACTTTGTCTAAATTATGACTCAATTTCTGGTATTTCTTCCTGCAATCAGGGCCACACTTTTCAGGAATCAAGAAACTGCACTCCAGCTCCGATTCATACGTACATTTCAGCTTGAATGCAGACAGCTAGCTTCACCATATTTGTAATTTCCCCACATTTGTCTGAGTTCTAATCCTACTAAACTGCAAGAAGGATTCTTTCCCATTTGCTCTTAGCTGCATTGAGCTATTAATGGCATATGGCATCTTCTGAGCTCCAAAAGAATGGAAGTCTTTTCCTGAGCCTGAACTCTAATTCTTACTTGCAACCCACAGCTCGCCAGACTATTCTTGACTTTTAAGAACTCAGCACTTTCTCAAGTGGGGCCTGTTCTCCCTGTTTTTCAGTAACGGACTGATGGGTAGCCCAAACATAGCCCAGCATAGTTTTGAGGAAAGGTCACTGGACCTGAAATGTTAACTCTGATTTCTCTCCGCCAATGCTGCCAAACCTGCTGAGTTTGTCCAGCAATTTGTTTTTGTTTCCAAACATAGCAACCTTCTTTTCTGACTGCCTTCATGCAACTGCTTAAAATTCACTGTTCAGAAACTGCTTGACTTTTCTGAGTTGCCTATTGAAGACCTTGCAAAAAGCTTTGTTCTGAGATAGCGTTGAATATTTTGAAATAAAAAAAAGGAAACCAATTGGAACTTCCTGTTGCCTGAATATTACAAGTCACATTTTTTTTTGTTTTTGTTTTTGTTCATTCATAGGGTGTAGATGCATCAGCTAGGCCAGCATTTATTACCCAGCCTTAACTACCCTGGAGAAGTTGGTGAGCTGCTTTCATGAACCATTGCAGGACTTAATGTAGATGTACGTATAATGCTCAAGATTAGAGTGGTGCTGGAAAAGCACAGCAGGTCAGGCAGCATCCGAGGAGCAGGAAAATCAACGTTTCCAAGGCCCCAAGGGAGCCTTCCACATCCATCAAAGTTTCACCTGCACTTCCACAAATGTTATTTGTTATATCTGTTGCTCCCAATGCGATCTCCTCTACATTGGGGAGACTGGACGCCTTCTCGCAGAGTGCTTAAGGAAACATCTCCGGGACACCCGCACCAATGAACACCACTCCCCAAGGACGAACATTTCAACTCCCCCTCCCAGACTGCTGAGGACTTGCAGGTCCTGGGCCTCCTCCACTGCCACTCCCTCACCATCCGACGCCTGGAGGAAAAACATCTCATCTTCCACCTCAGAACCCTTCAACCCCAGGGCATCAATGTGAACTTAACAGGTTTTCTCATTTTCCCTCCCCCCATCTTACCCCAATTCCAAACTTCCAGGTCAGCACTATCCTCATGACCTGCCCCACCTGTCAGTCTTCCTTTCCACCTATCCGCTCCACCCTCCTCTCCGACCTATCACCTGTACCCCCACCTCCATCCATATTGCACTCTCAACTAACCTCTCCCCAGCCCCACCCTCTCCCATTTATCTCTCCACCCTGAGGCTTCTAGCCTCATAAAAAAAGGAAACGTTGATTTTCCTGCTTCTCGGATGCTGCCTGACCTGCTATGCATTTCCAGCACCACTCTAATCTTGACTCTAATCTCCAGCAACTGCAGTTCTTACTTTTGCCTCGTACGTTTAATGCTGTCAGGAAGAGAGTTCTTGGATTTTGGTCTAGTGATAGTAAAGAAATGACAATATAGTTCCAAATCAGCTCAGTGTGTAGCTTGGAGGGGAACTTGCAAGAGGTAATGTTCCCACTCATCTTCTGCCCTTGTCCTTCTAGGTGGTAAAGGTTGTGGGTTTGGAAGATGTAGAAGGTGCCTTGGTGAATTTCTGCCATGCATCTTTTAGATGGTTTACATCATCAGTGATGAAGGGAATGAATGTTGTTATGATCGATGGGGTGCCAATCAAGGAGGCGACTTTGTCCTGGATGTTGTCAAGCTTCTTGTGTTGTTGGACCTGCTCCCATCTAGGGAATTAGAGAAAATTCAGACAAGTACTTTGTAACTGGTAGACAAGTTAGGATTCACACACTGCAGAATTTCTAAACTTTAATCTGCTGTTGTAACTATAGGATTTTAAGTGGCTTGTCCAGTCCAGGATCTTGTCAACAGTAACCCTAGGATCGTTGATGGTGGGGAGTTTGGCAATGATGAGTGCGATTTAACATCAAGGGACAATGGTTACATTGTCTCTTGTTGAAGATGGTCATTGCCTAGCATGGATGTTACTTGGCACTTATCAGCCCAAGCTTGAATGTTGTCAGGCTTGCTTCATATGGACAAAGACTACATCCGCATCTGAGGAATCCTGAATGGTGCTGAAAATTGTGTAAACATCCCCACATCTGTTGTATTTTGAGGCGCAGGAGTATAATTCGGCCATTCAAGCCATTGAGTTTGCTCTGCCATTCAATGAGATCATGACTAATCTGACAATCCTCGACTCCACTTCGCTGTTACTTTCCCTATAGTCCATGATTCCCTTACTGATCAAACATCAGCCATGAATATCCTTAATGCCCTCTCTCCAGCAAATAATTCCACAAATTCATTTGTCTGAGACAATCCCTCCTCATCTCTGTCTTAAACACTCCAAAACTTTGGGCAATTATTAATTAGCTTAATGTATGGTACCCTAAGGTAGCCAAATATGTTACATCCACTGCTTTCCCTGTATCAATCTTGCTTGCTATCACCTCAAAGAAATCTCGTACATTTGTTAGGCATGATTCCCTCTTCACGAAGTCATGCTGACTGTGCTTAATCATATTATTTATTTGTAAATGCTCTAATGTTATATCCTGAAGATTATTGATGAAGTAGCTTAAGATTCTTAGGTGTATGAAATTAGAATGCCTCATGGGCCCTCTTGTGGTGCAGTGGTAGTGTCCTTACCCTGAATCGTGAGACCTGGGTTCAAGTCCCACCTACTGTAGAAGTATGTAATAACATCTCTGAACAGGTTGATTAGAAAATAGATTATTAAAAAGTTTTTTTTTAATTTACGTCATGAATAACTAATTTTGAGTTGCTTGATCTGTTTGAAGTCTGTAACATACAGCATAGTGGTAGTGCAAAATGAATACATATCACTGTATTAAAATGTATTTTTATTTTGGCATGGTTTGCTGGCAACAACTTATTCAAGCAGCACTGCTTCCATTTTCATTTCAGCTCAGTTACTGTGCATGTTTTAAGAAATGTGGTGAAACTGTGCATGTTCTGCATTATTTTTAAATCACCCTACTGCTTCACTTACCAATTCTTCAGATACCCTCACTCCTCGCCATACCATTTCTCACTCTTTCTCAATCTTTGCCTCTCTCAACCTTTCCTAACTTTTCCTGGTTGCGACTTCCCTTTCCTAGCCCCATCTACTGCTTTTCACTTTTGTCTCCTGTCAGCAAGAACTTGGAGGAAGGAAGTGAGAGGGAAACAGCAAGAGAGTTGAGAGCAGGAAGAAGTGAGGAGCTCGGAAGAGGTAATCAGTGAGCAATAAAGAGTTGAAGATGGAAATGGCAAGCAAAACAGCAAGTGGGAGGAAGTAAAGGTAGGGGGAAGCAGTGAGCTGGACTGTTAAGAGTGACAAACACTGAAGGGGTGGAAGCTAGAACTATGGCTTGCTGGAAGTAGATAGCAATGAGAGAGGAATGCAAAAGTAGATGAACAAGAATCATAAATTAGGAAGGTGATGTTGGAGTGGTTACTTTCAATAAGTTTTTAATGTGTAAAAATAATACAGGTCTGAAACACATCCCACCCTTGTATGCTTTCCTACAGGGAAATGATTAACAACTGTGTTTTCAACACACATTAGGAACATTAAATCTGTGTTAGTTGTATTTTCTGCTTTGCAGGCACTAATAATAGTTAAATTCACTTTCTATCTTCTATATTGTATGTTCACCTTCCAGTTATAGTTTAAATTTTTTTTTTTGTTTTCTATGAATCTGTCAGCTGTGGACTTTCCTTCGCCCTGATGTAACACTGAATGGTCGAATTAGCAAACAATGGTGTGAAATAGGTTTCCAAGGTGATGACCCAAAGACTGACTTCAGAGGAATGGGGATGTTGGGGCTATATAACTTAGTGTAAGTATAAATTATAAGCTATAGCTTTAAAAAGAAATCTGATTTATCTCCTCACCTGCTTAGTGTATGAATTATGTAAGAAATATAAATGCCCTTTCTCTTATTCAGATTTTTTGCAGAACATGACAATACAACTGCACGCCAAGTTCTTTTTGATTCTCACCAACCAAAGTACAGGTAACTTGTTCATATTTAGTCATATTCTTTATTTAGCAACGTGTTGTCATTACCATGCGCTTGTAACAATGTATAAACTCACTTGAGTCCTACATATTGTAATTAAAACATAGTAGAGTTATTTTGTGTAGATATGCAAAATTAATATTATTGAAGGTCATCTGCAAATAAAAGCCAATTGGAATATATCCCTGAAACACAGTGAACCAGACTTAAAAATGTGCTATTCATGTTCATTAAAATGTCAAGTATGAAATACAAATAAAGATGTGCATTTGATTTGTTACCCCTAACACCAAGTGGAAGGTAAAGGCTGAAATTGTCAACACCATTCATTATCTGGTAAATCTAAATGCATTTACAGCTGAAGTGATCATTTTCCTGAATAACAACTATATTACTAGCATTCATTTATGTAACATTGACAGGTTCAGTTACACCAAAGTAACTTCACTCCTGAAACGACCATTAAAAAATTGCATAAACAAAATCATATGTTTTAGGGATACCAATGCTGAGATTGTACTTGAAATGAGTTCAATTACTTGGTATATGTGTGTGTTTTCACCTACCCCAACACAAGAAAAGATAAACCTTTTTTTTTCACTAATTATTCCGAGTATGCTTTTGCCTGGTTTCTGTCTTTTGGGTTATTTTCTTCATTGCAGGTTCATACATTGTAACAATTTCATATTCATTGTCCATTGTCATATTGTTTTTATTATGGGTTTTTTTTATTTTAGGGAACTAACCAAAGAAGATGTAAGGTACTTTCTTTGTTATTCATGTGTATTTGCTTTGCATTAGTTTTTATTGTGTCATAATCCATTGAGTGATCAAACATTAGTGTTGTGCAACATTTTTTGTATGTAATAATGGAAAGGTGTCTGACTATAACAAATATAAATTCCTCAATATCAGCACCTCAGTGGCAAGAAAATTATTTCTGAGCAAATTGCTATTCAATTCTTTAATATTGTCAGTATCTCAGAACTAAAAACTACCAATCACCATACATTTATATTTCATAACAAAGTGGTTAAAAATAGACTAGGCTTTTTTAGAATGGGATGAATCATCTGATAACAACCGATTAATTTTATGTGAACAGTTACATCATTGGCTAAAATTCATGGCCATAAAATGACTGATTAATACATTCTAAAATAATATTTAATCATAAAATGCATTAAAATACACACACCAAACTGTATGGAGGCAAACTTTTGAAGTACTAGATAATTAATTGCAAAATGGAATAGTGATTCTGCTGTTTCAGGTGCTGACTCACAGGATTTTGATTTACTGATATTAAATTCATTACATAATTTTGCAAAACATAATTGATAAATTTTGATACCAGACGTGGTCCAAACTGCCTTAAATTTACTGAACCACCTTCAGTATCATTTAAACTTTTGTTACATTGCAAGCCCCTATTTGTTGCCTCTACACTCAACTATTCCATTGCACTTTTGGCTGTTCTCCCATATTCTTTCTTCCACAAAGTTGGAGTGTCCAAACCTCTGCTTCCTGTGTCATAACTTGCACAAGTACCATTTCCTTCTCACCTCTGTATTTATTGAACAGCTTTGGTTTCTTCCCAAACACAGTCTTTATTTTAAAACTCTTACCTTTATTTTCAAATCTCCCATGACCTTATCACTATCTGTCTGTCATCTCTATCAGCTCCACTATCTTTTGCGATAACTATGCCCATCTAATTTTGGCCTCTTGAGCATCTCCAATGTTTAATTTCTTCACAATTAGTAGCTGTGCTTTCAGTTGCCTCGGTTCCAAACTCTCTAATCACTTTACTAAACACCTCAGCTTCTCTATTTTGCTTCCCCCTTTAAAAGCACTCCTTAAAATCTATCTCTTTCACCAAGGTTTTGGTCATCTCACCTAATATCTGATATGTAGTTCAGTTATCATATTTATTTTATACTTGTGAAGTGCCATGGGAGGGTTCATTATGTTAAAGATGCCTTTTAAATGCAAATTGTAAAGTATAGTTATTAGAAGAGGCAATTTATTTAGTCCATGACCAACATCGAATCATACATGGTAGATCCAGTCTTCACGTTAAATAGAGACAGATAAAATCAGAAGACTTTGGAGCAGAAGCGGGCCATTCAGCCCATTGAGTCTGCTCTGCCGTTCAGTGAGATCATGGCTGACCTAACGATCCCAAACTCAACCTTCCTGCCTTTCCCCATAACCCTCGATTTACCCTCCTGATTAAGCATCTGTCTCTCTCAGCCTTGAATACATTTAATGACTTAGCCTCTCCAGCCCTCTTCAGTAAAAAAAATTCTACAGATTCACTGCACTCTGAGAGAAGAAATTCCTCCACATCTCTGTCTTAAATGGGTGACCACCTATTCTGAGATGATACCACCAAGATCTAGACACTTTCTCAAAGGGAAACAACCTTTGCACATCTCATCTATCAAGACCCCACGAATCCTGTATGTTTCAGTAAGGTCACCTCTAATTCTTCTACAATCCAATGCTTACAAGCCCAATGGACACCCCCTGCCCTCATACAAAAAACGTTCCATTCTAGGGATCAATCTAATGAACCTTGTCTGGACTGTCCTCAATGCCAGTACATCTTTCTCTAACAAGGGTCCAGAACAGTGCACAGCTATGGCCTGACTGGTTGCAAGACCTCCCTATGCTTACACTCCATTCCCATTGAATTAAAAAGTTTATTTTTGTGTGATTTCATTGCTACCTGCTGGATCCCCATATCGCCTCACACGTAGTTACATCTTCCTGTACTGATCCCAAACCAAATCTGAAGTACCTGGCTGAAGGGAAGCAAGGGCCTTCTGGAGCCTAGTGTCCAGGTAACTTTCCTGCTCCTTGATGCATTGCAGTATCTGAGCGTTGGACTCTAGTTCATAACTTTGTACCAAAATTCTGAGAGCTGCAAACACCTAATACATATGTGATAGGGTTAGTCATTTTACAATTGCAACATCTGCCCTTCCATTTTTATTTTGTTTTTGTTTAACCAATTAGGTTTCAAATTTAGACTATCATTCAACTCCTATTCATTGGGTTATAACTGTCCATACAGTAATTATTTTAGGTGTTAAAATTTAGAACTTTGAGGCTGAATTTCCCAAACATTGGCTGTCAATTCAAGGTGTTTCCTTGAGTACAAGTGAGTTTTTGAGCAATTCTCCACTACTCACCTCAGTAAGTCTGCACCATGCTCTACAACACTGCTTGTGTCCTACCTTGCATTCACCAGCAACAGAAATTCTGGCCACAGTCAGCTTCTTCTTGGACTCCTTCCGCCAGCATCATATTTGAAGCTCAGCTGCGCATCAGGTCAAATAATGACAGCCAGAAATAGATCTTCACCATATATGTAGTAGAAAGGAAACAAAACAGAACAGTTTCTGAGGCATGTGGCATGAATAACATTTCATTTTAGAATATCACATTTATAAATACATTGGCACTTTAAATCACCACCTTTTTAATTGACTGACAGTAGAGTTACCAATATACGAATGAAGCTTCAGAAGCTATCTTTAGCACCACTACTCATTCCCTGTTCCCATTGGAGTATAACATCTTGTCAGCATTGAAAATGTGGGCATCACATGTGGAATAGGGTTCAAATGGTCGTTGTAGTTAACTTCTGTGAAATAACAGCAAAAATGAAGAATGAACAAACAAAAATGTTGCATTTGCTTCTGGGACTAAATGAGGACTGTTTGCCTTTTAAGCAAGAACACATTTATAAGCAATGGATGATGACTTCACCCAGCACTAATCTGTTGGGAACAGAAATCCTATCTACCTTATTGAGCCTCTTGCTGCATCACTCTATCATGGTTAAAGTGTTTTTTTTTCTGTTCACTGTCATCCTCCAACTTTTTTTCCCCCTCTTTGAAAGACTGCTGCTGCTCTCAAGCTCTTCAGCAACAACCATGTCCCTTCTGTGCCTTCACCAATCGAGCAGAGCACTGCATGCTTGGATTATGTGCGTGGGTTTCCTCCAGGTGCTCCGGTTTCCTCCCATAGTCCAAAAATGTGCAGGTTAGGTGAATTGGCCATGTTAAATTGCCCGTAGTGTTAGGTGCAGGGGTATATGTAGGGGAATGGGTCTGGGTGGGTGCACCTCGGCGGATCGGTGTGTACTTGTTGGGCCGAAGGGCCTGTTTCCACACTAAGTAATCTAATCACATTTTGCCCCCAGCCCAATCCATGCATTGGAACATCATCAGGAGACCTGGTTCTGCTTCACCATCACCCTGGTGGAAGAATAGGCTGCATCACCATCACCCTGGTGGAAGAATAGGCTGCATTGTATCATGTCCAGTTCAGTCAGGGGTTGTACAACAGAATCATCAGCCACAATTATAGTGGGTAGTCCTTGTTTCCCAGCAGCCATCCTTGTCAGGCATCCAGGCTTTGAAATGAAGCAGGAACCTGAGCATTCTCAATGATACAGGTGACATTGGCAGCTTCCAGGGCATGTATTGCAGACATCTAAGATGTGGTACTGATGATTACTTGATGACTTGGACATTGATTAGATGGAACCCTTTTTTTGTTGATGAAGTTAGCTGTGTTTTGATATGGTGCTCTGAACACTGTATTGCACCTTGGGGTAATCATAACTATGTTGGCAAAGCCGCCTATAGAGGCTGCAGCACTGACATAGGGAGAGGAGATGAAGCAATGTGGTCTTGGACAAATACCTTTTATACATTTGTAGTTTGTAGATTGAGAGATCCTGCACAAATCCCCAGTGGATCCTTGGAAGCAGTCAGTTGCTTTAAGAACTTATGCAGCTCTCACTTTGTCAGCCACTAGTGTAGGATAATCACCAAACGTTTCAGATTGCAAGTCCTGCTCCAGCAAAGGTCACTTTTCTGTAATGGTTTCCCAAGACATTCTCATTTTTTGGCAATGTTCTGTCTCTCCAATGTGGAAGAAATAACTGGGCCTCCAGTATTTCAACATCCTGAGGAGATTTACATTTGTAACCTCATGTGGAGGTTGTTTGGCAGCTGCTATAAGTTACTGCAAGTCCTGGGCTTGATGATCCATTCATTCCTCCTCAATTTCTTGGTACCTTTGTTGTGCAGCAGTCACAGTGACGACAAATCCTCCTGTTGCTACATCCATTCATGATGGTTTCAAAGAGTCTGAGTGAGGTATATCAGCAGAAAACAGCTTCTTAGTAATGTGAGCAGACAGCATTTTGCATCTCTCCGAAATGACAGTTTACCATAGTCCACGAAACAGTGGGACATGAGGATTCCAACAAGGAGGGCCATGGACTGTCTATATGTCGATCTTTGACATTGTATATCTTGTTCTAATGCATGCAGCACAAGCAATGTGAATGAAATGTGGTAGAATTACTTGACGCCCACCCCAACATCACCCAAGAAAAGACAGCTTGTACATAAAAGAATGTTGTCAAATACTTAGTTAAAGGTGAGAGCACCATGTCCTGTGCACCCTTTGAGACCTTGAATTGTCTTTGAGTTGTGATCCACAGATTACACCTCCGGTGATTACTTTTGCTTCACAGAGATGACTACGATCGATTTGTAATGATCAGTGACATGATCAGGATTGTTTGTGACCGAGATATGTATTTGGCATAGTTGGTCACTGCATGTAATTCGCATGCAGAATTCTACGATTACAGATATCACTAATCTGTACTCTCAGTGCTTGATTAATGCAACTGCCCCTTGAAAGATCTCACAAGTACACTCACTCTCCCCCTCATTTTAAAAAAAAACTTACTCTGCCCACTCCAGGTGTGGTGGCAGCTGCTTTGCACTTCCAATGCACATTTGCAATTTGAGTGAGGATAGAAGGCAAGAGTGATTTTCAGTCTCAAACAGCTTTTCCCAAATTTCAAACAGCTTTTCCCAAATCCTTCATGTTCCTTTCTTCCTTGCACCACAAATGCATTTCATCAGGTTTGAGCCTCTATATGTTCCTCAGCAACTCTTCCATTTAAGTCTCCAATTTACCTTTAAAACCCAGGCCTACAGCTTGGACAGCCCAAACATCATGATGCCTTGTTGCACCATTGAAGCCAGGATGATGCTGATTGTTGATGTCTTCCCCACACACAGCTCCCCCTTTAATTTGGAAGTGCTGCCCAATGCTCATTTGTATCCCACCTGTGTTGACGTTGCCTCCCCACCCAAAACCCTTCACAATTATCATCCACCTACATTGCAGTGTGCTGCCTCCAATCCCCATGTTTTCCACATTCGACTTCCCCAAACTTGCACACGTGGCAGTGGACCCGCTAACTCACCTTTCAGTCAACAGATCCCCAGGACCAACCACCCTCCTGACTGACTTGAAAGAACTGGCCCATCCAACTGAATGATCAGACCTTTGACTGATATCTGTGCCGCAATTAAACTGACTTACCACTAATCTTGGATTGGGTGCCCTAGACCTACAGGACTGACCATGGCCGATTCCTAAACACCCCATGCATCTGACTGACTGTGTTCAAACTCCTGCACTGAGATTGGATAATGCCTTGACTGACTGGCAACACCCTTGACAGTCCCTCTGGACTTGACTGAGTGCTTATCCCTTTAATCTTTTACACATGACCGAAGCACATGCACTGTATTTGCTGCATAAGGTGTTAGTGTTACACTGGCATAGCATAGTGCTGTCCAGCAACATAGTCGCACCTTCACTGATCATTGCTGGTAAATATCACAAGCTACCGGCTGTCTGCCAAAATGAGTCACTAAACACTGCTCTGCTTTAAATATCATTGGCTTCTTGTGCCATTTCATGAACCTGTCTATATCCTTGAGAAATTCTACAGTATTGTCACAGTTCACAATACCCCCAGGTTTTTACCTTCTGCAAATTTTGAACTTCTGTTAGGTAAGAGCACAGAACTTGGCTCTTTGAGCTTGCTCTGCCATTTAATAAAATTATGACAGATCTGATTTTGCCTCAATTCTACGTTCTTGCAATCCCAGATAATCTTTTGTCCCTTAGATGCATTAATAATCTATCTCTTGCTGCCTTAAAAATATTTAAAGATTCTGCATTCACTCTCTTTTGAGGAAAGGAATTCCAAAGGCATTCAACTCTCTGAGAGAAAAATAGTTTCCTCATCTCCTTTTTAAAATAGGCAATGATCCTTAGTTCTGGATTCTCCCACAAGAGGAAACATAGCTTCAACATCTGCCCAGTCAAGTTCCCTCAGGATCTTTTTTGTTTTAGTTAAATCACATCTGACTCTCCTATCTGCATTCCGCAGAGATCATTCCCTCCAGGACAACCTAGTCCACTCCTCCATCACACCTAACACCTCTCCCATTCCATTATAAGCCTACTGACTCCCACAGCTATCTGAACTACAGCTCTTCCCACCCTACGTCCTGTAAGGACTCTATCCCTTTCTCTCAGTTCCTTCGCCTATTCGCATTTGTTCCGATGAGGCCACTTTCCAAAGTGGTGCTCTTAATATGTGCTCCTTCTTCTCCAACCGTGGCTTCCCACCTACAGTTGTTGACGGGGCTCTCGACAGTGTGCGGTCCATCTCCAGCGCCATGACCCTCACCCCCTCCCTCCCCTCCCAGAACAAGGATAGGGTCCCTCTTGTTCTCACCTTTCACCCCACCAGCCTTCACATGCAAAGAATAATCCTCCGCCATTTTCGCCAACTCCAACACGACGCCACCACTAAACACATCTTCCCTTCCCTCCCCCATCTGCATTCCACAGAGATCCTTCCCTCCTTCCAGGACAACCTAGTCCACTCCTCCATCATACCTAACACCTCTCCCATTACACACTGCACCTTCCCATGCAATTGCAGAAGGTGCAACACCTGCCCCTTTACCTCTTCTATGCTCACCATCCAAGGCCCCAAACACTCATTTCAGATTAAGCAGCGTTTCACTTGTACCTCTTTCAATTTGGTCCATTGCATTCGTTGCTCCCAATGTGGTCTCCTCTATATCAGAGAGACAAAACGCTGACTGGGTGATTGCTTTGCTGAACACCTTCAGTCTGTATGCAGTCAGGTCCCGGACCTTCCCATGGCTTGCCACTTCAACACACAATCCTGCTCCCATGCCCACATTTCTGTCCTTGGCCTGCTACAATGTTCCAGTGAAGCTCAACGCAAACTGGAGGAACAGCATCTCATCTTCGACTAGGCACGTTACAGCCTGCCGGTCTCAACATGGAATTCAACAACTTCAGATGATAGTCCGATCTCAATCCCTCTGTTTTCATTCTGCTCCGTAATATTATTTCATTCATTTTATTTATCCTTTTTTTATATTCTTTTCACTGTTCTGTACCTCTTATTTCTTGATTGTCTCTCTTCTTGCTCCCCACTCTTTCATCACCTTTTTCCTCTCCTCTTCCCTCTTTGTTATCCTTCTCCCCTGTTTTCCATTTTGCCTCTGCTTCACCCATCCCCCACATACTTTGTCACACAGCACAGGCTTCAGCCTTGGTCATTCACAGCTCCTAATCTCCCTATAATCTCTCTATGCAGTGTCATTACCATCTCTTTATTGCTACCTTTGCTTCTGGAGCCATGACCTTCTCTCAGCCTAGTATAAATACCTCCCCATTTCTCCCTTTTTTTAAGCTTTGACAAAGGGTCAGTTAGACTCGAAACCTCAGCTCTTTTCTCTCCTTGCAGATGCTGCCAGACCTGCTGAGGTTTTCCAGCATTTACTCTTTTGGTCTATTTAAGCATCTTTATTCATGTACTTTGCCTGATTAGATACAGCTATCAGACTTTATAAGATGCAGATATTTTTAAAATGTGCAATTACAAAACATTGAACAGAAGCCATTGGAAGTTAAGGGTAGTTAAGAAAATACAATTACTAGAGGCAACGGAATTGGCAATTTCCACAGATGGAAGGAGGCAGGTGCACATTAAAAATAAAAGAAAGGAAACTCGACACCAACTACTCACTTGTAACAGAGATAGGTCAGAGGGCAGATAGCTAATCTGCTTTTTGGCAGTAGGCTGATCATTAAAATATTTTAATGAATCTGCATTACTAAGATATTCTGTCTCTGATCCAAGCTTAATGCTGATTAGGCTTCAGGAAAACTGCCGGTTTAAGGCAGAGGGGAACAACTGGATGAAACAGCAAATGCTTTTCCAGTACACCTGCTTGAGGAGCAGGAATGTTTGCACCCCAACCTAACAACTTTGCTTCAATATCTGCATTGACTCCACACAGCATCCCCACCCCATCTGTCCCTGTAATTGGACAGCCCCACTATTTATCTCCTTCCCAAGCCATAATAGCTTGTTGATATTCTTTTGTAGTTTGCTTTGCTACCTTGTTGAGTTTGTACAGTGGGAAACAGTTGCTGGTAATGTAACCAAATGTAACAATAAGAATTTACATTTATGTCTTCAGAACTTGAATTTCTATATTTGACATGGTAGCTAAATTGTACACAGCCATGCCACATGAACTATGAAATAATTGAGCTATTTTAGGTGTTAATTCAAGGATTAATGTAGGCCAGCAGACCTGGAAAACTCCTTGCTCTTCATCAAATAGTGCTGTGAGATCTTTGACAATGTAACACACTTAATTGCTCAGTTTGGCATAGAACTATAGAATAGTTACAGCACAGAAGGAGACTGTTTCTTTGACTTGTCATGGTTATGTCAGTAGGAAAACGTGAGGACTGCAGATGCTGGAGAGTCAGAGTCAACAAGTGTGGCACAGAAAAGCACAGCAGCATCCAAGGAACAGGAGAGTCAACGTTTTGGGCATAAGCCCTTCATCAGGAATGTGGGGAGGGGAAGGGGGCTGAGAGACAAATAGGAGAGTGAGGTGTGGCTTGGGGGGAAGGTAGCTGGGAAGACGCAGGAAGGGAAGATTGTGATAGGTCTGTGGGAAGTTGTGGTGCGGATAGATGAGAAGGAAAATGGGCACGTAGGACAGGTCAAAAGGGCGGTGCCGAGTTGAAGGGTTGGTTCTGGGATGAGGTGGGGGGAGGGGAGATTTAGAAACTATTGAAGTCAATGTTAATGCCGTGTGTTTGAAGGGTCCCAAAGCGGAAGATGTGGGTCAAGTCGTTGGATGGCTTGGATGTGGCAGCGAAGGAGGCCCAGGCCTTGCATGTCCTTGGTAGGATGGGAGTGGGTGTTGAAGTGGTCGGGGAGACAGGATACCAACTCACAGAAGGTTTTAGGGAATATCTCTGGGACACATGCACAAAGAATCCCACTGCCCTGTGGCCGACCACTTCAACTCCCCTACCCACTCCACCTATGACATGCAAGTCCTGGGCTGCCTCCACCGCCAAATCCAAGCCACCCAATAACGGAGGAAGAACGCCTAGTCTTCCACCATGGGACCCTTCAACCACACGGCAATAATATCAACTTCACTAGTTTCCAAATCTCTCCTCCCCCCATCTCATCTCAGATCGAATCCTCGAACTCTACAGCGCACTCTTGACCTGCCCTACCTATCCATCTTCCCTCCCACCTATCCGCTCCACCCTCTCCATCAACCTATCACAATCACCCCCCCACCTACACCTATTTATCGCCTTCCCAGCTACCTTCTCTTCCACGCTCCCAAGCCCTACTCCTGCCCTCCTATTTATCTCTCGGCCCCCTTTCACCCACCACATTCCTGATGAACGGCTTATGCCCGAAACATCAACACTCCTGCTCCTTGGATGCTGCCTGACCTGTGCTTTTCTAGTGCCACGCTTTTTGACTTTGGCTATGTTAGTTCTTTGCAAGAGCAATTCAGCCAGTGTGACTCCCCAACTTTTTCCTATAACCTGCAATATGTTCATGCAGTAACCAAAAAATGATGACTGCATATTTTAGTTTTATGATGAGTTGCACTGTTGCTGAGCAACTTTTAAAGGCTCATGTCTGTCTGACATGGACAGATCCTCTGGTTTGTTTTTTACATAATCTTAGAATTCCAACAGTGTGGAAGCAGGCCAATTTGCCCATCAAGTCCACACTGACCATCTGAAGACCTTCTGTACCCTATCCCTATAGCCCTGCATTTCCCATGACTAATCCACCTAGTCTGCACATCATTGGACTGTGGGAGGAAACTGGAACACCCAGAGAATACCCACAGAATGACTTAGCTCATCAGTACCGTTCTTGATGTCAGAAGAGGCTATGCAATTTTATCCCAAGTTGACAGATTCAATGTTGAAAGATTGAATTAAGTAAATGTTCTATTATAAATCCAGTGGTTTGATAATTGAACAACTGAGTACTATTAATAATTTGCTGACCAATTAATAAAATTGAAACCAAAAAGGTCGTATTGATCATTACGAGCTACCGATCCAGTTTCAGATCATCCTGTAAGTCAGTTTCGTGTTGAACAGTGGCCCTAGCTAACACTGTCTAAGCTGCATGACCATTTATGTTCTGCGTATGCCGATCAGAGTGCCAGTAAATTGACTTCCAGTTCCCTGCTGTGCACAAACATCGGAGGTCCACATTAGCCAATAATTTATCATATGTTGATTTTTCTGTCAACTATTTTTGATCCATCTTTCTGTTGTAATTGTAACTCTGATCTTGACATGGTTGGGATTTCTTTTGGATGTTTGGGAAATCTGAAGTCCAGGTTCCTCCACGTGCTGTGGAATGTTTAATTGCACAGTTGGGGAGAAAAATTGCAGGAAATGTAAGTAATAGTTCAAGAAGCAATAGCAACTTGCATTATCTAAAATCATTCATTTATTTACTCTATATTCAGATAAAAGCAAAATGTACATGTGTAGTTTGGTTTGTAGATTCCTGAGGGTAGCAGTTGGTTTCTACACTTGCATGTAAAAGGCAAACAGTGAGGCTGTCCAATTACAGGGACAGGTGGGGTGGGGTGCTGTGCTGTGTGGAGTCAACACAGATATTAGGTTGGGATACAAGCATTCCTGCTCCTCCTGTCTAGCAGGAGACCTGCAAAAGCATTTGTTGTTCCATCTAGTTGTTCCCCTCTGCCTTAAACTGGCAGATCTCCTTAAGCCTAACCAACATTAAAGTTGGAACAGAGACTGAATATCCTCATAGTTCAGGTAAAAACAATGACTGCAGATGCTGGAAACCAGATTCTGGATTAGTGGTGCTGGAAGAGCACAGCAGTTCAGGCAGCATCGAAGAAGCAATACTGCTCCTCGGATGCTGCCTGAACTGCTGTGCTCTTCCAGCACCACTAATCCAGAATCCTCATAGTTCAGTTTTATCAAAAGACGCTTGGTATTCAAAAATGTTTAGTCACATAACTTTCACTGACCTAGAAACATGTAGCTGTGATGATGTTCAGTGGAGAGTTTTGTGTTGCATGTTAGTATGAACAACACAGACTGATCACAAATTGAATACTATCCCAGAAAGAAAACCATTAAGACTTGGGAATGTCACACACTGGCCCATCTTGTATATTTCTAAAGTGAATGTTCAGTAAGACAGGTACATTCATTTCCCAGTATTTCTGTTTATCTTACTGTTTTTACCTCTGGAGTTATCATTATAATTATGCAAAACAATTTGTGAAATTTCAATATTATTGTCATTAGCCAATAATCATCATTTATTGGTTTTTCTGTCAACTATTTTTGATCCACCTTTCTGCTGTAATTGTAACTCTAATCTTGACATAGAGATGTACAGCATGGAAGCAGACCCTTCAGTCCAACCCATCCATGCTGACCAGAAAACCTAACCCAATCTAGTTCCACCTGCCAGCACACGGCCCATATTCCTCCAAACCCTTCCTATTCATATACCCATCCAAATGCCTCTTAAATGTTGCAATTGTATCAGCCTCCACCACTTCCTCTGGCAGCTCATTCCATACCCGTACCACCCTCTGCATGAAAAAGTTGCCCCTTAGGTCACTTTTATATCTTTCCCCTCTCACCCTAAACCTATTCCCTCTAGTTCTGGACTCCCCGACTCCAGTGAAAAGACTTTGCCTATTTACCCTATCCATGCCTCTCAGAATTTTGTAAACCTCTATAAGGTCACCCCTCAGCCTCCGATGCTCCAGGTAAAACAGCCCCAGCCTGTTCAGCCTCTCCATATAGCTCAAATCCTCCAACCCTGGCAATATCCTTGTAAATCTTTAATTGTGTGCAGTATTCCAACAGTGGCCTAACCAATGTCCTGTACAGCGCAACATGACCTCCCAACTCCTGTACTCAATACTCTGACCAATAAAGGAAAGCATACCAAACGCCTTCTTCACTATCCTATCTGCCTGCGACTCCACTTTCAAGGAGCTATGAACCTGCACTTTGTTCAGCAACACTCCCTAGGACCTTACAACGAAGTGTATAAGTCCTGCTAAGATTTGCTTTCCCAAAATGCAGCACCGTGCATTTATCTGAATTAAACTCCATCTGCCACTTCTCAGCCCATTGGCCATCTGGTCAAGATCCTGTTGTAATCTGAGGTAACCCTCTTCGCTGTCCACTACACCTCCAATTTTGGTGTCAACTGCAAACTTACGAACTGTACCTCTTATGCTCGCATCCAAATCATTTATGTAAATGACAAAAAGTAGAGGACCCAGCACCGATCCTTGTGGCACTCCACTGATCACAGGCCTCCAGTCTGAAAAACAACCCTCCACCACCTGGTTGGGATTTCTTTTGGATGTTTGGGAAATCTGAAGTCCAGGTTCCTTCATGTACTGTGGAAATGTTTAATTGCACAGTGTGCATACTTTCTTAATGTGTTCCCAACTCAATTGAGGATGGTGCTGGGTGGACGGTGTCTCCAATTCTTTATTAGTTTTGAGACGGGGTTGAAGGTTCCCAGTTATCATAGCTTTTATTCCAAAAGCAGATACACTAAGGCTGGAAAGACACATTCCAGGATGCCCTGGTCAGCAAGTAGTACTATAAAGGCATTTGCCTTTTGTCGCCCAAAGCTGTCCTTGCCTCCTTTCTACTGATGGATGCTATAAGACCCAGTAAACCTGGCTGACGAGGGTTAAATCTATAAGAGAAGTTGCATTTCAAGCTCCCAGCTTCACTATAATATTTAATTGGTCAGTGCATCTTCTGGGGACAGGTTGGCTGGCAGCCTTCTCTGCCTTTGTTCAACTCAAAAATGATTGAAGCATAATTGCCTTTCATAATTTTTTTTAGAAATGTTGTATCCTACCTGATCTAAACCACCCAGTTTTAAGTGGTCAAAAATTCAGCGAGGAACTTGTGTATAGAGTCTGAGGAGGTAGGGGAAGCCCAAATTGAATTTTTTGCATCTGTCTTTACTAAAGAAAAGGAGCTTGTGGTGAATGAAACCATTTGAGGAGCAGGTACGCATGCTGGAACGGATAGAGATTGAGGAAGCTGATGTGCTGAAAATTTTGACAAACATTACGATTGACAAGTCGCCAGGGCCAGACCAGATTTGTCCTCTACTGCTTTAGGAAGCCAGAAATGTGATTTCTTCACCACTTGCGAAGATCTTTGCATCCTCGCTCTCCACCAGAGTCGTACCTGAGGACTGGAGGGAGGCAAATATAATTCCTCTCTTCAAGAAAAGAAATAGGGAAATCCCCGGCAATTACAGACCAGTCAATCTCATGTCTGTCGTCTGCAAGGTGTTAGAAAGGATTCTGAGGGATAGGATTTATGACCATCTGGAAGAGCATGACTTGATTAAATGCAGTCAGCACGGCTTTGTGAGGGGCAGGTCATGCCTCACAAATCTTATTGAGTTCTTTGAGGATGTTACTCGACAAGTTGATGAGGTTCAAGTGGTGGATGTGGTGTATATGGACTTCAGCAAGGCATTTGATAAGGTTCCCCATGGTGGGCTCATTCAGAAGGTCAGGAGAAATGGGATACAGGGAAATTTAACTATCTGGATACAGAATTGGCTAGTCGACAGAAGACAGCGAGTGGTAGTGGAAGGAAAGTATTCTGCCTGGAAGTCAGTGGTGAGTGGTGTTCCACAGGGCTCTGTTCTTGGGCCTCTACTCTTTGTAATTTTTATTAATGACTTGGATGAGGAGATTGAAAGATGTGTTAGCAAATTTGCAGACGACACAAAGGTTGGAGGTGTCGTTGACAGTATAGAGGACTGTTGTAGGCTGCAGCGTGACATTGACAGGATGCAGAGATGGGCTGAGAGGTGGCAGATGGAGTTCAACCTGGATAAATGCGAAGTGATGCATTTTGGAAGATCGAATTTGAAAGTTGAGTACAGGATTACAGACAGGATTCTTGGGAGTGTGGAGGAACAACAGGATCTTGGTGTGCAGGTACATAGATCCCTTAAAATTGCCACCCAAGTGGACAGGGTTGTTAAGAAAGCATATGGTGTTTTGGCTTTCAGTAACAGGGGGATTGAGTTTAAGAGCCATGAGATCTTGTTGCAGCTCTATAAAACTTTGGTTAGACCGCAAATACTGTGGTATTTGGAATACTGTGTCCAGTTCTGGTCGCCCTATTATAGGAAAGATGTGGATGCTTTGGAGAGGGTTCAAAGGAGGTTTACTAGGATGTTGCCTGGAATGGAGGGTTTATCTTACGAACAGAGGTTGACTGAGCTCGGACTTTTTTCATTGGAAAAAAGAAGGAAGAGAGGGGACCTAATTGAGGTGTATAAGATAATGAGAGGCATAGATAGAGTTGATAGCCAGAGACTTTTTCCCAGGTCAGAAATTGTTAAAACGAGGGGTCATAGTTTTAAGCTGTTTGGCAGAAAGTATAGAGGGGATGTCAGAGGTGGGTTCTTTACGCAGAGAGTTGTGGGAGCATGGAATGCATTGCCAGCAGCAGTTGTGGAAGCGAGGTCATTGAGGATATTTAAGAGACTGCTGGACATGCATATGGTCACAGAAATTTGAGGATTTGTACATTAGGTTTACCTTACATGAGGATCAATGGTTGGCACAACATCGTGGGCTGAAGGACCTGTTCTGTGCTGTACTGTTCTATGTTCTATGAATGAAGAGAAAGGTAATAAACAGAATACAATAGTAGCTGGAGTACATGGATCTTGCAGCTGCTTCTGGGATTGCAGGCTTAGTTAAAGATTTATTATAATTATTATTGTCGTTGTAGTTTACGAAGATTTTTATTCATTTCTTTGAATAACATGTCAGGAAAACAAAAAAAAATCATGATTTTCTTTCAAATGACTTTTTCTAAATGAGCTTTCCGGGGTCTACTGTGAATGGTTGAGGGTTTTTTTTCTAAATCAGAAGCTAAGAAAGACTTGTAGATGTTTGAGGTTTTTTTTTTTTACACGGCAAAAGTATTTTTTGTTGTAAAGCTGAATAGTTTATTTTAACTAAGGAGTTGTGTTTTGTTTGGCGAGTCCTGAACATGGTGGGCTCTGGAGATTTTTTTTCTTCCAGGAATTTATTGATTAGGAGTCTTTTTTTATTCAGTTGTTCAACTAAGTCATTGATTTTATTTAAGTTTTATATGTTTGAGATATATATTTTAAATTTCTTTCCATTTTATTATTATTTTCTGGAGGCAATGAAAGATAGTTTATTTTATATATAAGGTGCTACTGTAAATTCCTTTCTTAGGCTTAATGTTATTAAGAGCATATTTGAGGTACAGAGGGAGATGGCTAGTAGATTTAGAAAATTTATTCCACAGCAGTATCAGTCAAATAGATGGGTGACTGTCAGGAATGGTAAGAAAATAGTTCAGAAGTCTCTGGTGGCTCTGGAACTGTTGAAGGTGACAGCCTGAGGAAAATGGAAGGGGCAGTCAGATATCAGACACTTGCAATGATTCTTATGTTAGGTAACGTTTGACATGATTTAATAGAATTATTGTTACAAAGAACTCTCCTGTCAGGGGCTTAGACAGGAGATTCTGTGGCAGTGAGTGTAATTTTAGGATGGTTTGTTGCTTCCCTGGTGCTAGGATTAAGGGATGTATCTAAACATTTCAAACATTTTGTTAAAGGTGAGATTGAGAAGCCAGAAATTATTGTACTGCTTTAATCTTTATCTTAAAAATGTCACTCCTACCAGAGTGAATTTAAGAGGTTAGGTACAGGATTAAAAAATAGAACCTTAAAAGTAGTAATTCCCAACGCCAAATTCAAATGAAGGGAGGAACAAACGGTTGAAGGAGATAAATCAATGGGGGATTCAAGTTTTTGGACAATTGGAAAGTTTTTTGGGATAGAAAATACCTCTTCAAAAAAGATGGGTCTAACCTAAACTAAAACAAGGACCAATATCTCAACAGGGAGGTTCGCCCATTTCATTTAGGGAGATTTTATACTGATAGAGAGGGGGAGTGGAGGAAGTCTAAGTCATAGTGTAAACAGAAGGATTGATGGGAAAGTTCTGAATGTGAGGAGGACAAAATCAATTCGAAAAGAAAAACAAGACAGTCAGATTATATACTAACTCTGAAGAACTAAATTGCATTTATTTCAATGCAAGGGGTGTTGTAGGTAAGGCTGATGAACTGGAGGCATATTTAAGAGCATGGGATAGGGACATCTTAGCTATTACAGAAACCTGGCTGATTGGTAGCTCAATGTTCTAGGTTTCAGATGTCTTGGATGGTGAAGAATTTGTCAAAATTTTCTTTATCAATATGTGGATGCTCCTACGAGAGAAGGGACAAAACTAGACCTCCTTTTGGGCAATAAGGCAGGGCAGGTGACTGAAGTAAAAGTGGGTGAACGCTTTGGGTCTGGCGATTAGAAATCTATTAGTTTCAAAATGGTTATGGAAAAGAATATTCCTTCCATAAAAGTTAAAGTTTGTAATTGAAGTAAGGCAAACTTCAAGGGTACGAGACAACTTTCAAAAGTTGATTAGAGTAGACTGTTCGCATGTGAAAGGAAGTCTGAGAAGTGGGAGGCATTCAAGAGTGTGATGATGAGAGATCAGAGGCATTATGTTCCCGTTAGAGCAAAGGGTAAAGCTGGTAAAATTGAGGAGCAATGGATAAATAAAGATATTGAGGTTTCCTGAAGAAGGGCTTATGCCCGAAACGTAGATTCTCCTGTTCCCTGGATGCTGCCTGACCTGCTGCGCTTTTCCAGCAACACATTTTCAGTATTGAGGTTTTAGTCAAGAATAAAAACAAATCTTAGTTTAGATATTGACAACTTGGTTCAATTGAATCTCTTAATCAATATAAAGAATGTAGCAGCATTCTTACAAAAGAAATTAGGAAGGCAAAGAGGGGATATGAGATAGCATTGGCAGATAAGGTTAAGGATAATCCAAAGAGATTCGAACAAATACATTTAAGAGCAAGAGGGTACCGAGAGCGAGGGCCTCTTAAAGATCAAGGAGGTCGTCTTTGTGTTGAATCCCAGGAAATGGAAGAGATACTAAATCTCATGTCAGTTTTTACTCTGGAGAAAGAAATAGAGACTAAAGAATGCAGAGAAATAAACTTTGATATTTTTTAAATAGTTCACATTACAGAAGAGGAATTTTGGGAAGTCTTAAAGAATATAAAGGTAGATAAATCTCTGGGATCTAATTTCAAGTACCCAGAACATTGTAGGAGGAAATTGTGAGACCCCTTGCAAAAATATTTGCATCATCTAGGGGGAGATGCCTGATGACCAGAGAGTGGCTAATGTTGTACCTTTGTTGAAGAAAGGTTGTAAGGAGAAACTGTGGAACTATAGGTCTGTGAGTCTGACTTTGATTGTGGGTAAGTTGTTAGAGGTGGCTATAAAAGATAGAATGTATGGACATTTACAGAGGCAAAAATTGATTAGGGATAGTCAGCATGATTTTTTTCAAGGAAAATTGTGTGTTTCTAACTTGATTGAGTTTTTTGAGGAAGTTACCAAAAAAGATTGATGGCAGGGCAGTAGACATTGTTTATTTGGATTTTAGTAAGGCTTTTGACAAGATTCATCATAGTAGACTAATAAATAAAGTTAGGTCACATGGGATTCAGGGTGAGCTTGCCAATTAGAAACATAATTGGCTTAATGGCGGGAGACAGAGAGTAATAGTGGAGGGTTGCTTGTCAGACTGGAGGCCTGTGACCAGCAGTGTTCCACAGAGATTGGTTCTGGGTCCAGTTTTGTTTGTCATTTATATGAATGATTTGGATGAGAATATTTAAGGCATGGCTAGTAACTTTGCAGACGACACCAAAAGTGGTGGCATAGTAGACAGTGAAGAATGTTTTGTCAGATTACAGGGTGAATCTTGATCAAATGGTCAATGGGAAGATGAAAAATGGCAGATGGAGTTCAATCTGGATAACTGCAAAGCATTGCATTTTGGTACAACAAACAAGGTTGGACATATACAATTAGTGGTAGGGCCCTGGCTGGTGGTGTAGAACAGAGGGACCTTGGGTGCAGATACATAATTGTTTGAAGTTTGTGTCACATATAGACAGGGTGGTTAAAAAGGCATTTGGCATGCTTGCCTTTATTGCTCAGTTGTTTGAGTATAGGAGTTGGAAAGTCATTTTGAGGTTGTACAGGACATTAAGGCCTCTACTGCAATATTGTGTACAGTTCTGGTCGCTCAGTTATAGAAAGGATATTTTCAAGTTGGAGAGGGTTAGAGTCATAGAGATGTACAGCACGGAAACAGACCCTTAGGTCCAACTCCCCCATGCCGACCAGATATCCCAACCTAATCTCGTCCCGCTTGCCAGCACCTGGTCCATACTCCTCCAAACCCTTCCTATTTATATACCCATCCAGATGCCTTTTAAATGTTGCAATTGTAGTAGCCTCCATCACTTCCTCTGGCAGCTAATTCCATACACTCACAACCCTCTGTGAAAAGGTTGCCCCTTAGGTATCTTTTATATCTTTACCCTCTCATCCTAAACCTGTGCCCTCTAGTTCTGGACTCTCCCACCCCAAGGAGAGTCTTATCCTATCCATGCCCCTCATGATTTTATAAACTTCTATGAGATCATCCTTCAGCCTCCGATGCTCCAGGGAAAACAGCTCCAGCCTTTTCAACCTCTCCCTATAGCTCAAATCCTCCAACCCTGGCAACATCCTTGTAAATCTTTTCTGAACCCTTGCAAGTTTCATAACATCTTTTTGATAGGAAGGAGACCAGAATTGCACGCAATATACCAACAGTGGCCTAACCAATGTCCTGTACAGCCGCAACATGACCTCTCAACTCCTGTACTCAATACTCTGACCAATAAAGGAAAGCATACCAAACGCCACCTTCACTATCCTATCTACCTGAGACTCCACTTTCAAGGAGCTATGAACCAGCACTCCAAGGTCTCTTTGTTCAGCAATACTCCCTAAACTTACCATTAAGTGTATAAGTCTTGCTCTGATTTGCTTTCCCAAAATGCAGCACCTCGCATTTATCTAAATTTAACTCCAACTGCCTCTCCTCAGCCCTTTGGCACCTCTGATTAAGATCCCGTTGTAATCTGAGGTATTACTCGCTGTCCACTACACCTCCAATTTTGGTGTCATCTGCAAACTTACTAATTATACATCTTATGCTCAATCCAAATCATATCCACTGGTCACACGGCTCCAGTCTGAAAAACAACCCTCCACCACCACACTCTGTCTTCTACCTTTGAGCCAGTTCTGTATCCAAATGGCTAGTTCTCCCTGTATTCCATGAGATCTAACCTTGCTAACCAGTCTCCCATGGGAACCTTGTCAAACGCCTTAGTGAAGTCCATGTAGATCACATCTACTCCTCTGCCCTCATCAATCCTCTTTGTTACTTCTTCAAAAAACTCAATCAAGTTCATGAGATATGATTTCCCACGCACAAAGCCATGTTGACTATCCCTAATCAGTCCTTGCCTTTCCACATACATTAACATCCTGTACCTCAGGGTTCCCTCCAACAACTTGCCCACTACTGGCATCAGGGTCACTGGTCTATAGTTCCTTGGCTTGTCCTTACCACGCTTCTTAAATAGTGGCACAACATTAGCCTACCTCCAGTTTTTCGGCACCTCACCTGTGAGTATTGATGATACAAATATCTCAGCAAGGGGCCCAGCAATCACTTCCTTAGCTTCCCACAGATTTCTAGGTACACCTGATCAGATCTGGGTACTTATCCGCTTTTATGCATTTCAAGACATCCAGCACCACCTCCTCTGTAATATGGACATTTTTCAAGAGGTCACCATCTGTTTCCCCACATTCTATATCTTCCATGTCTTTCTCCACAGTAAACACTGATGCAAAATTCTCATTTAGTATCTCCACCATCTCCTGCAGCTCCACACACAGACTTCAAAAGAGATTTACCAAGATGTTGCCAGGTACAGAAGGTTTGAGTTATAAAGGAAGTCTGGATAGGCTGGGAATGTTTTCTCACTGGAGGGTAGGAGGTTAAGAGGTGATTGGATAAAAATGTACAAAATAATGAGAGGTATAGATAGAGTTAATGGTAGTTGTCTTTTCCCTAAGATGGGGGATCTCAAGACAAAGGGGCACATTTTTAAGGTGAGAGGAGAGAGATTTAAAAAAGACATGAGAGGCAAATTTTTACACCACACAGTGATTCGCATGTGGAATGAACTTCCTGAGGAAGTGGTGGATGTGGATACAATTACAACTTTAAAAGACATTTGAATAGATATATGAATAGGAAAGGTTTGGTTGCTGGAAAAGTGCAGCAGGTCAGGCAGCATCCAAGGAGCAGGAGAATCGATGTTTCGGCATAAGCCCTTCTTCAGGAATGAAGAAGGGCTTATGCCCAAAATGTCGATTCTCCTGCTCCTTGGATGCTGCCTGACCTGCTGCGCTTTTCCAGCAACACATTTTTCAGCTCTGATCTCCAGCATCTGCAATCCTCACTTTCTCCAAGATTTGGAGAGATATGAGCAAGTGGGACTAGTTTAGTTTGGGGTTATGTTTGGCATGGACTGGTTGGACGAAAGGGTCTGTTTCCATGTTGTACGACTCTGGACTAAAAATAAATTTAAAATTAATTGATGTTTCAGTCATCGAAGCATAGCACGACCTAATGTTCTTTCCTTGTGTTGTCAGTTCTATAAAGTAATCTGCCTTACCCTCTTCAATTATAAAGTTTCTATACAAAACCTTAATCAGTCAACTTTCTTAAGAAGTGATGGAGTTGCTGAGTATTTCACCAATTGCTTTGTTCCCAATTTCCAGCCATCTCAGTTTTTAATTTTATTCTGTAACCATTTATCTTGGGAAATGATTTTCACATTAACTTACTGATTTGGGGAAAAAAAAATTGAGCGCAAAATAAAATGCACCAACTTTGAGGCCTAATTCGCTTCATGCCTGATCCATGTAGCCTTGTTTTACACTCAAGACGTAGGAAATGTGTTCATTTTGGAAACCGTGCAGTTGTTTGTGACTAAAATGTAATTGCTTGCCATCCATTTGAAGTAATTAATACAGTACAAGTTGATATTGAATGAGCAAGAACATGTTGGATTGTGAAAATTAACTTGTTTTAATTTTTTTCAAACAGCAAAATAAATACAAAGGAATGGGAAAAGAAAAAAAATGATCAGGCAATTGGGTGAGTATTCACTGGTGTATACTCATAGGAAGGAAGATTAACAAGTCAAATCATAAATTGTGGCATGCATAGTTTCTGAAACTTCTGCTTAAAAACATACTCCAGAAATAACATTCATTGAGGATGATTTATATTTATAAGTGAAAGTACACCAGTTCTTAATTTAATTAGTGTCACTAGTGGATTTGCTTGTAAGTCAGCAAATTGCCACCATAACATGCTAGTATTGTATCATCCGTAATAGGTGCCCAGTTTTGAATAACTTTTGGCCAAGTTTGTCTTTGAGCATGGTTGGTGACAGAAGGAAAAAAGAATGGAAAAAATATTACATTCCCGTTTAACAAATAAAGTAGAGAAAAAATTGATAGGTATTAGCCTGGGCTTATTGCTTGCATAACTATTGCCATCCATTTTATTTTCAAAAAGACTGTGGGCTTACATATCCCATTTTCATTGTGTTTTGTTGAGCAAGATTCATGCTGCCTGGTCCTCCATATCTCAGTGATTATCACACAGTCTTCTGCTGTTCGCCTTGTTAATTATGCCACTAGGCTCTTCAGTACTAAACTTGTGCAGTTGTGTGACAAAAGCAGGAGGCTGCACTCACCACTGACGGGACTTTGCAGTACTCATGCAACTAGTGCCAGCCACCCACCACTTCTCATGCTGTAACTTCACCTCAGGGTGGTGCTCAAACATTACCACTGATAACATTGCCCAGAAAGAAAATCTTGCTTCCCACTTCGCACACAGGAATGTGAAGATGCTAGTTGGTGGAGAGAAGGGCTGTCCATTCTCTTGTTGATCGCTGCAAGAGGCTATACCATAAAACCTAACCAGCCTGGATCCAAGTAGCCTGGGTCAATGTTGTATCTTAGGTTAAAAGCAGTGCTAAAGTATGATCCTTGATCCTCGATACATTCAGGACATCAGTTCATGACGTGACACCAAGCACAAGCCTGCTGTTCTATTCTGTTGACTGAAATCCTTCTGTCTTCTATCATGATTCACCTGAAGTTGTGCATTGGAAATCAAGCCCAACTAATACCAGATTCACCACAGCTGTGAAGGTTTAATTAAACTTCCAAGATCCCAACTTTCCTCAGACTGTTTCCTACCCAAATTAGAAGTCCAATACGCCAGGAGTTTTCAGTAACAATAAATAATACTTTCTTATTGTAAAAAAGGGTAAGATTTCCTTCCCAAAAGGGTAGTCAAAAACCTTACCCTCTTCTTAAAATTCACTCACTCGAGCACATGCATCCCTGCACATGTGCTCCCCTAACACGGGGCAGGGCGGGGATAAAATAACACTTAAATCTTACAAGTAAAGGGAAAAGAAATAGGGATATGCCATTCTGCACCAGGAGTTCAAAATCTAAGCTAGATGAGTATTAGATCATCAGCTTCAATAAGTTCTTTGGTTGGGCCCAGGATCTTTCTAGTTATCTCTGAGTTTTAAAATAATTTCTTTCAACATTTCAAAATATTTCTCCAGCCTTTAGCCAGAGCAACTTTAGAGGAAGGAGAGAGCAAAGAATCGATGCAGCTAATTCAGGCAGGTCTCCTTTCTTCTCACTGTTACATTACAACTCAACCAGAGGATTGTTGCTGAGCTGTCCTGAACCTATTACAAATAGTGCCAGTTTGCCTGGATCCACTGTCCCCAACAAGTAACATAACTTTGTATTTATCAGATTGCTCCACTTGTTTTTCGAAGACTGCAAACAAATCCTTGGTCTTTTTGTTCTATAAAACGGTCCATTTTCCTCATTTTCAATCCTTAGTCCAAAGACAAAATAAAACTCTAAGGGATCCGAGCAACATGGGCTCTGGTGAAATTTGTGACAGAATCAGGCAGGAAATCCGGTGAGGCCTCTCTTGATATTAGGAGCATCTTGCGGCATCTTCTATGCATCTGCTGAGTGGCAAGGTGAGTTTCCTGCTTGGAAGTGACAAGTTCCTAATTACAAAGGATTCATACTTATTAAAAGCCTTTATTAATGGCCCAACTCACCTGTCAAAAGAATCAGCTTCCTATCTTGCCAAGCACAGCAAACAAGCTAAACATCAAGAATCCTCAACATGGAAGTCGGAGCAGGTACTTCTGCTTGTCGCAGCTCTGAAGGATCTCCGTGTTGAACACTGGGCACCAACATCTCAATGCATGTTCTATGGGCACCAGCCATGTAACCCCCCATGTCCATGGATGCTGGCAGCTTTCACGTGCCAGCCTCTATGAACCCAAATGGCATATCTCAAATCCATTTACAAAATGTGTTTCCATTTTATTGGTGCATTTGCAATAATTATTGTAAAGCTGCAGTAGGACATTAATATGGAATGGATTAGGCTGCATCTACAGACTGGTCACTTACTGTCATAGCACTTACTCACTGAATCCTCTGCTCACAGCATCCCTGCCTTGCCTTTTTATGCTTTGCACCATCAGCCAGAGACAACAGGCTCATATTATTTTCATCTTGCCTTGCCATTTTGCACAGACACAAATCCTGGACACAGCCAGTCAGCCACTCAGTGTTGTCAGAGTCACGGTGCTCTCCAGAAAAAAAAAATGAGGAGCTCTATGTCGGGCTGTACACCATCTGTCTTGGTGCTTTCTATCCTGTTGTGGCCTGGAATATGAAAGAGAATTATAAAGGGAGATGAATGTGGGTGGCACAGCTATTACGTTTGGAGTAGGTGTGAAGGAGTCCCAAGCAAGTGAATAGTCAGTGCAGATGCCATGCAATGATGGCAGAGATTCGGGTGGGTAAGAGCAAGTGAGGAAAATGGTGCCGATAGTAATGAGAGTAGTAGAGCATGAGCCTTGGCGGAGGTGGATACAGCTGCAGAGATAAAGTATGAGGTATCAGAGAGATTTTGGTTGTACTTACACAGTGGAATGGAAAATGTCATTGATTTCTTCCTACAGTGCTGTGCATTCCTCCATATGACTAAAACTGTTTTAATTCAGGTGTCATCCTTAGACTAAGTTTGTACTGCCGACACTTGGGAAAAAGGGCATCCTGCATCTGTACTACTCTGTCTACTAAGACTCCTAGGTTCCTACTTGCAAAGTGGAGCTCCAGCTTCCCCTTTTCTGCCTTGTCAAGGGCAATTGTCAGAAACCACACAGAGTAGCTCTGGACTAATGGTGCCTATCTGGGTGCACAACAGGCTTTTAAGAGTTGCATGGATGCAAGGGATTTCAGCAAGTATCTACTTAGTGGCAAGCCATTCCACGGCTAGATTTGAACATGAAGATCGCCACTGGTTGGGCAAATGGTGGGCAAAATGAGTTGGGTAAGAGATGGTGAGAAATCTTGAGGCTTCATAGCTGGGAAGGTTCTTCAAAAGTATAGAGTGTGTAGAAGATTGCTTAGAAAGGAGTTTAGGATGGCAAAGATGGGCCCCAAAATATCTTTGGGGGTTGGAATCAAGGAAGCCCAAGGCTTTTTCTAATTATACATAGAAAACTCGATTATCTGAACAAGATGGGTGGGCACTATTTCGTTTGGATAATTGATTATTTGGATAATCAATTTGACCTTAAATAAGGGAAACCATACTGATGTAACGCTGTGCTCTACTGGAGAGTTTGTTTAAATCTATAATTTAGATGAGTCTGCTATTTAAACAAATTAATCTTTGCATTCGCCAAATTGCAGATTAAATTGAGAAGATCTAAACCCTTACCGTCACAAAAATATATGAAATCCAAGCATTAAGCAAAGTCCCGAACAGCTTCTATGATCACGAGCATTTGTCAGTTTCTGTGAACTCAGTGTCACAACAGAAAGACAGAAGCACCGCCTCACGCATGCATTTACTTGCTCGGCCATTTTTTTCATATCTTTTTTAAAAAGGTATGAAACTTCTACAGACTGACATTCACAGAGAACTTATAAAAGAACAGAGAAAGTTGATGTGCAACTCAATTGTCCTCCCTTATCTCAAAGACGGAAGCACCACCTCGTATATGCATTTACTTTCTCAGCCATTCTTTTCATGACCGGCCCAGTAAAGTGACAGGAATACCCTGTAAAGCAATTACTTTTGGTAAGCGCTGTGTAACTAACCCTTACCTAAACAGTATCCAGTCGCTGATGCTTGAGGTGCTTGTGCTTTTGTTTTTGCCATTATTTTAGCATGTTCACCAATACAGGTAATCCGAATACACTTACCTCATTGATGTAACGTTTCTGTGGGACCTTGAGATCTTCTTCGGATAATCCAAAATTCGGATAATTGCTATTCGGATAATCAAGGTTCCTCTGTATTATGAGTAAGAGGATTACCAGGGAAAGAGTGGTACCTATTAGAGTCCAAAAGGGCAACCTCTGCATGGAACCAATGATCATGGGTGAGATCTCAAATGAATACTCCTCATCTGTATTCACAAAAAAGGATGTTGTAGCTGGGGATTTCAGTTGGGATGGTGAGGTTCTCGAACACCAGATTAATAAGCAGGAAGTTTGGATATTTTAGTGAGCATCAGATGTGTAAATTCCCAGGCCTTGATGAGATGTATCCCAGGCTTCTATGGGAGGCAAGGGAGGAGATTGTTGGGATCTTGGTAGATACATTTAATATTGCTTTAATACTGGCCACAGGTGAAGTGCCAGATGACTGGAGGACAGTTAATGCTGCTTTGTTCAAGAAGGGCAGTAGGGATAGACCAGGTGATTACAGACCAGTTAGTCTAACATCCATGGTAGTGCAAGTATTGGGAAACATTCTGAAGGACAGAGTTATTCAATACTTGGAAAGGTAGGGATTGATCAGGGATTTTTAGAATAGATTTGTTAGAGGGAGTTCCTGTCTGACTAATTTAATTAAGTTTTTTTGAAAAGGTGACAAATATATATTGATGAGGAGGGGGTATGATTTACATGGACTTAAGGAGAGCCTTTGACAAGGTCCCACATAGAAGGCTGGTCCAAAAGGGAAGAACCTATGGAATCCAAGGTAAGTTGGCAAACTGCATCCAAAAATGGCTTACAAATTGGAGGCAAAGAGTGATGATGGAGGTTGTTTTTGTAATTAGAAGCCACAGAATTTGGTGCTGGGACACTCTCTGGTTGTTATGTACATTAATGACTCAGATGCAAATGTAGAAGGTAGAATTACTGCTGTGAGGCAAATCACCAACCTTGGAGTCAGGGTTCAAAGTCAGAGTCATTATACGAGGAAATACCAGAGCTCCAGGGAGAGAAAGACACCAACAGCACAGTGGTCAACTGTGATTCTTCTCTCAACCCAGAGCATTGTCAAGTTATTCTTATACATTGTGTGATATAATAGATCAGTGATGAGGTTATTGTCTCTGTTATAAATTTTGTTTGTTGTAAACATTGCAGAATCGTTGATAGTTTTGGTGCAGTCATTGTCAGTTCCAGCGCAGCCTTTGTTAATTTCAGCACAGTCGATGTCAGTTTCAGCGCAGACATTCCATTTCAATGAGGAGGGTGATTACTGCAGCCCTGGCTATTAGCACTTTGTATTGGGTCTGTATCAAACTGTTAGCATTTCCATCAAAGGTGCTGGCTGGACCCAGACACTTCAGAAGGCAGCATATGCTACTCATGTATATTCTCTCCCCCACCTGCCTTAATCTAATCAACTAGGTTGAGTGCATTGTGCTGGCATTCTGGTGCCCCCTAGCAGTATCTGTTTGCTCTGCTGTCTCTCTCCGTCTTGTGATCTGGCTGCCAAATTATGGTTCAGTGGCCATCTTGTGTGTCTGTGTGCCTCGTGTCACCCTGCCCCGTGCCATCTCCCACTTCATTACTAAGTTCAGTAAATGTAAGGTGAAGCATTTTGGGAGGTATAATAGGGGAAGGATATACAAAATCTATATTGCAGCCCCTTAGGGAGGACTGAGGAATAAAGGGATCTTAGTGTACATGCCCATAGATTCATGAAGGTACCAGGACAGCTAGACATGATGGTCAAGGCGGCTTGCAGGATGCTTGTCTTCATTAGCCAGGGCAAAATGTATCGGAGCACGAATGTCTTGGCACAACTTTATAAAACGTGTTAGGCCACTGATGGAATGCTGTGCGCACTTTTGTTCGCCATATTATCGAAAGAATGTGATTGCACCGGAGAGAGTGAAGAGGAGATTCACCATGATTTTGCCATGATGGAAGAATCTCCATTATGAGGAGAGAGTGGATAGGCTGGGATTGTTTTTCTTCGAGCAGAGGAGACTAAGGGGGGGATCTTTTTGAAGTATAAATTGAGAGGCATAGACAGAGGACATCATAAAAATCTCTTCCCATGGCAGACATGTCTAAGACCCAATGGTGTAACTTTAAGGTGAGGAGAAAGTAGATTAGAGGAGATCTCAGGAAATTCTTTTTCAACGAGAGGGTCATAGATGTATGGAACGTGCTTCCTGAGGGGGTGGTGGAGGCAAGTACTCTCTTGGATGAGCATTTAAATGCCAGGGCATATATGCTATGAAACAAATGCAGGTAAATGGTATAACCGTAGTTTGATGTTTGTTGGTTGGCATGGACATGGTAAACTGAAGGACCTGTATCTGTGCTGTGTGACTCTGACTCTATCACCATCCAAAAAAAACCCAAAGCAAATTGCACTTTGTCAAAAAACAATAAGATTGAGGCTATGGTCTCTCTCACTTCAGCTTTCATTCTTGTTGATCAAACCACTAAAAACTTAATCATTCAACCCATTCTTGCTGCTATCCCCTTTTTATGATCAAATTCTAATTCTAATTGGCTTATTAGTGCACGGACAGTTCATTGTCAGTCTTTGATTACATGAATAATATGTGCCTAATTCAGATTGGTTTCTTTAAAAATAATGGCCACCTTTGTGATATTGTTTCTGCTGACTCCTAGTTCAATCTGACATGCCAATCATTTTATAAGATCATCCCTTGCATAACAGCTTGTCCCTCATAGTTTACCCACTCCATAGATCTTATCCAAGACAAGATAGCACCAATGAGGCCATTGTGCCTGCTTAGACTACATAGTGCCACCTCCTAGTGATTAACTAATATCCCAAATGTTGAAACTTGTATCTCAAAAGGTCAAATGACTACAAGACTAGAAAATTCAGAATCTAATTCCAACATAACACATATATACCCAGAGGCTTTTTGCATACTTTATTTTAAAATCATTTAGCTTTGCAACAGCTGTGTCTTTGTGTAAAAACATTTCACCCAAAAACATTTCCACACGTTAGCCGAGTTTGCATTACATTAGATTGAGTCATAAAACAGCAATAGAACTACAAACCTGACTTTTGACCTAGGCTTTCTTCCATATGGAACAGTGTAGAACTAACCACGATTCAGTAATATATAATTCACTTGCATGATGAAATCAAAGTTATTAATTATTGAAAATTAACTCAATCCTATAATTGTCTCCCTTGACCCCACTTAGACTTTGAGAGAAGGTCATTTGTTTGGAAACGTGTGATCACTGCTTAGAAAATTTGGCTTTTAAGAACAACTCCATGGCAGCAAAAATGATCCCTTTCTCAAAGTAAAGCAAATTGCAATGCTGTTGTGTAGGAACCCAAACTAAAGTAGCAGTCTTTTTTTGGACCCAGAAGGTACAACACTTTTGAGCTCTTTTCTACCATGTAAGTTCCACAAAATATACAGATCAGGCAGCATCCAGGGAACAGGAGAATCGACGTTTCGGGCATAAGCCCTGAAGAAGGGCTTATGCCCGAAACGTCGATTCTCCTGTTCCCTGGATGCTGCCTGACCTGCTGCGCTTTTCCAGCAACACATTTTCAGCTCTGATCTCCAGCATCTGCAGACCTCACTTTCTCCACAAAATATACAGTCAGCTTTTAAGAATTTTTCATCAATTCATTTCAATCTGTTGATTCAGAATTGACATACTTGCTTCAAAAATGTTTTTTTTTGGACTTCTTTTTATTGTTAGAATTTTATTTTTGAGTTTTTATTGAAAAGAAAATTAGATCTGTGAAATTTGTGCTATGCATTGAGCAAAACTTTGAAAAACTGTCTCTTCTGGCAACAATAATCTGCAGAAATGATCTTCTTTTGAATATTCTACCTGACATCATAAAAAGTTTGAAAGCACTGGCTACCGTCACTGCCATGATAATATCCTAGCTGTGTCATTGAAGATGTGCACTTCAGAAGTAGTCTGCCTTAAACCAAGATGTTCCAGTACAATTTCAACACACTCACCTAACTGGCAAAATGGAAAATTGCCCAATGCATTGTGAGCACAAAAAGTATTGCCAAATCTAGTCAGACGAATTACTACCCCAACACTCTACTTTCAATCATCACTCAAAGTGTTAGAGAGTACCATCAAGCCCTGACATAGAGGTAACATTTGGCAAGCCTAGCACCAACATCTGGGAGAAAGGGAGGACTGCAGATGCTGGAGATCAGAGCTTAAAAATGTGTAGCTGGAAAATCGCAGCAGGTCAGGCAGCGTCAAAGGAACAAGAGAATCGACGTTTCGGGCATAAGCCCTTTTCAGGAATAGCACCAACGTCTGCAAATTTCAAGTCAATGGAATTGAATGGAAATCTCTCTATTAACTAAAGTAAAATCTACAACAGAGAAAGATAATTGTAATTGTTGAAGGCCAATCATCTTAGTTCCAGGACATCACTGCTAGAATTCTTCAAGGCAATCTTCCAGGCTCCACTATCTTCAGATGTTTCAATAATGATTTTTCCTTCATTATTATATCATAACTGGGAATATTTATTGACAATTACTACACTGTTCAGTTCCATTCACAATTTGTTGGATGCTACATACAGACATGGACTGCTTCAATTAAGACTGGGACACCATTCAGGTTTAGGTTGATAAATAGTAGATAACACAAGTTTAGCTAATGATCATCCCTATTAAGAGAGATTCTAACCACGTCTTCTTGATCTTCAATGGGATTGCCATTATTGAACTTCCCCACATCAACATCCTGGGAGTCACTGTTGACCAGAAATCCAGTTAATGGAGCTACCTGCGGTCTGAGGCTGCATGCTACAGTGAGTCATTCACCTCTGAATCTGAGACTTTTTGCATTGTAGGTGGCATAAGTTGGACATGTGATGTAGTAGTCTTCACTGGCTTGAATGACTGTATCGCCAATAAGAAACTTGACAGCCACAAGGGCAAAATATTCCTCTTGACTGGCATCTGTCCACTTCCTTAATCATTTGCTTTCCTCCAGAACTGGTACACCATGATAGTAGTGTGTACTATCTACAAGATGCACTGCAACAACTCTTCATGGCTTCTTTTACAGCACATTTTAAACCTGTGACCTCTGCTGAGAAAAGAAGGACAGCAAGTACATGGGAATATACAACTCCAAATACCCCTCTGAATCACATAGCAGCCTAACTTGGAAATATCTGTTTCTTCGCCATATTCGACAGATTTAAATCCTGGTACTTGCTTCTGAACTGCAGTTATGGCGTATCTACATCACAGTGACTGCAACAGTTCAAGAACATTGTCCATGACTTTGAGGGCAGTTAATGCTGACCTTTCCCAACAATGCTTACATCACATGCAGATCAAAAAATTACCTCTAATTCAAATTTATGTAAGTGATCTTTTAATGATCGCTAATTACCATGATGATCTGCTAGTTTTCTTTCTCCCAGGAGCAGACATTTTATAAGGTAATTGCTATATCTCATCATTAATATCTGGTCCAGTCAAAGAAAATTGGGAGTTGTTGCCAGTCTGTTATGCACATTTCTGACATTTCTTGGCTCCTTGGAATGTATATTTCCAATGCAAAGAATATTAATATCATCTTAGTGTTAACTCTAGCATTCTGAAACCCACATGACATATGTGATAATTCTTGGATGATGTCATTCTTTTTTCCCATTGCCTCATTTGCTGCATTTATTTGGCAAACCTGTTTAACTGAGGAAAATTATTGCTCATGACTCATTTCATAATTCAATTGTTTTAATAAATGACCTTTTAATTTCAAACTTAGATTTAAAAAGGTAGATAAATTGAGACAATGGTGGCAGAACTGATAACAAATCCAACGTAATTACAATTCAAAGAATAAACTATGTTCATGTAATGAAGTCATGGTTAGGAGTGAGGAAACTTAAGCAACTGGTGAACCACCTCTGAGCTTTTGGTATGGACAAGAGATCTACAATTATTTCAGTAAGGATTAGAATATTAAAGTGGCTCCCAGATCAAAGAAGAACTGTTGTATACAAGGGGATTCTAGTAAATGGGTCGTTAACTCCATAAAATGTAAATTATTTGTGCCACCCACACCCACAGAATCAAACTGTTAAGGAGATAAAAGATAATTTACTTTTGAATTTGAGTATCTCATAAATGCCATATATCTATGGAGATCAGTTATACAGGGGAAGGAGTCCTTTGTATATTTAATGTAATATGGTGTTTTTCACATTTTTACAAGCAGTTCAATTTGAGAACATCTGGAGAAAGAGGGAGAGAGGAAAAAAATGCAAGGCACTGAAAAGCAGTTTTTTTCTGTCTGTTCAGTATAATCGGTATAGTGGCAACTACGAACCTAGCGATGTTCCTGAGTTTTAAATTATTCAGCATGAATGCAGTGTGGCCTAAGTTCAAGCAACAAAGTTTTCATTTATGAGCAAAAGAAGTTGTAGAATCACGTAACTGATTAGCTGGATCCCCTGAGGAGGAATCATAGTGAATTCTGGAGAACTATGCCATACTTGGTTTAATTCCAAAAGAAGTAAGTGAACCCTCAATAAATGTTTCACTGAATATATAAGGAAAAAATTGGTTGGAATTAAGGAGAAGGAGATCAGGATTTATATTCCAAGTTTTGAGAAACAAGTGTTAAGTTAGAATTGCTTGTTTTGTTATTTAATACATTAAATTTGCTTTTTTTTGCCTCATGGCATAGTTCTTCCAGCTAATTGCTAAGTGTTCAAATGATATTTTGTGTGTTAATAGTCTCTCTACTGAGGTTTTTTTGCACATTCTAAAGCCATTAATTTTATTACAGTTCTAAATATGCAGAAGAATATTCAAATCTTACTTGTTTTTATTTTGATTTACTCTCTCAATTACAGATTCTCCTTTGCTATAGTGGGAATTAACATCACTGACCTTTCATATACTCTGCTAGTAAGTGGGGCATTGAAAACCCATTTGTACAATGTTGCCCCTGAAGCACCATCACTTTTTCATTTCCACAAAATCTTCTGTAAGTAGCTTCCAGACACGTTTTTGAAAAATTTGTATTGAAATGGTGATCTTCCAGACATAAACATTTTAATATGCATCAATCTTAACTTCAAATATGGGCATGAACAATTTGTAATAGTTCATAATATTTTGCTGTTCAACTATCATTTCAAACTCTGGTCCAGATATGTAAAGTCTGGGAACCTGTGACTATTGTAGAAGATCATAAGACATCAGAGCAGAATTGGGCCATTGGACGCATCGAGTCGGCTACGCCGTTCAAACATGGTTGATGTTTCCCAAACCCGTTTTCCTCCTTTCTCCCCATAACACTTGATCCCCTAAATAATGAAGAGCTTGTCTTTCTCTGTTTTGAATACATTCAATGACTTGGCCTCCACAGCCTTCTGTGGCAATGAGTTCCACCGATTCACTACTGTCTGGCTGAAGAAATTCATCTTTATCTCGGCTGTAAGGGTCACCCTTCACTGAGGCTGACCCCCCCACATCCTAGTCTCTCCTTCTAAAGGAAACATCTTCTCCATATCCATTTAATCAAGGCCTCTCAGTATTTTGTCAGTTTCAATCATGTTCTCCTTCTCATTCTTCTAAACTTCAAGTACAGACCCAGAGTCCTGAAACATGTGACAAGCCCTTCATCCCTGGGATCATTCTTGCAAACCTGCTGTGGACCCCCTCCAATGACAGCACATCCTTCCTTAAATATATGGTCCATGACTGCTCTCACTAATTCAAATGTTATCTACCTGGACTTCAAGAAGGCCTTTGACAAGGGGCCGCACAGGAGGCTGCTGAATAAGATAAGGGCCCATGGGGTTAGAGACAAGTTGCTAGCAGGGATAGAAGATTGGCTGTCTAGCAGAAAGTAGAGAATGGGGATAAAAGGGTTTTTCTCAGGATGGCAGCCGGTGACAAATGGTGTTCCACAAGGCTCAGTGTTGAGACGACAATTTTTCACTTTATACATGAATAATCTAGATGAAGGAACTATGGGCATTCTGGCCAAGTTTGCAGATGATACAAAGAAAGAGAGAGGGACAGGTAGTATTGAGGAGGCAGGGAGACTGCAGAAGGATTTGGACAGGTTAGGAGAATGGGCAAAGAAGTAGCAGTTGAGTACAGTGTGGAAAAGCGTGAGGTCATGCACTTTGGTAGGAAGAATAGAGGCATGGACTATTTTCTAAATGGGAAGAAAATTCAGAAATCTGAAGTGCAAGGAGACTTGGGAGTTCTAGTCCAGGATTCTCTCAAGGTGATCTTGTCGGTTGAGTCAGTAATTAGGAAGGCAAATGCAATGTTGGCATTCATTTTGAGAGGACTTGAATTTAAAAGCTGGGATATACTTCGAAGGGTCTGGTCAGACCACATTTGGAGTATTGAGTGCAGTTTTGGGCCCCATATCTCAGGAAGGATGTACTGGCCCTGGAGCGTGTTCAGAGGAAGTTCACAAGAATGGTTCTAGGAATAAAAAGCTTAACATATGAAGAATGTTTGAGGATTCTGTGTCTATGCTCAATGGAGTTTAGAAGGGTTGGGGGTGGGGGGGGTAGTGGAATCTAATTGAAACTTACAGAATACTGAATGGCCTGGACAAAGTGGATGTTGGGAAGAGGTTTCCAGTGATAGGAGAGACAAGGACCTGAGGGCACAGGCTTATAGTTAAGGGAAGGCGTTTTAGAACGGCGATAAAGAGAAACTTCTACAGCCAGAGAGTGGTGAATCTATGGAATTTGCTGCCACAGAAGGCTGTGGAGGCCAGGTCATTGAATATATTTAAGATGGAGATAGTTAGGTTCTTGATTGTCAAGCATTATAGCGACAAAGCTGGAGAATGGGTGTTGAGAAACTTTTCAGCCACGATTGAATGGCAGAGCAGGCTCAATGGGCTGAATGGCTTAATTTCTGCTCCTATGTATTTTGGTCTTACAAGCGGTCTGACCAAAGCTTTATACAGCCTCAGTACTACATCTCTGCTCTTGGATTCTCACCCTCTTGAAATGACCATTAAGATCATATTTGCTTTCCTAACTGCCAACTGAACCTACTTGTTAACCTTAAGCGAATCCTGAACTAGGACTCCTAAGTCACTTTATGCTTCAGATTTCTGAAGCCTTTCCCCATTTAGAAAATAGCCTACGCCTCTATTCCTCCTGCCAAGTACATAAGCTCACACTTTCCTATACTGTTTTGCATCTGCCATTTCTTTGCCCGCTCTCCTGGCCTGTCCATGTCCTTCTGCAGCCTCACCATTTACTCAACACTACTACTCCCTCCACTTATATTTGTGGTCATTAGTAAACTTGGCAACACTCCCCACAGTCCCTTTGTCCGGATTGTTAATGTATAACGTGAATTGCTGTGGTCCCACACTGACCCCTGTGGAACTCCACTGGTCACCGGCTGCCATTCTTAGATAAGACCCTTTTCCCCACTTTCTGCCAGTCAGTCAATCGTCTATCTGCCAGTACATTGCCCCAAACACTGTGGCATCCTACTATGCAGCACCTTGGCACAGACCTTATGGAAGTCTTTGTCCACTAGCTCTCTTTTGTTTAACTTGCTCATTACCTTCTCAAAGCACTTTGACATCTGTCAGACATGACCTCCCCTTGATGAATCCATGCCGACTCAGTTCTTTTTACCATGCACTTCCAAGTACTCTGCAATCTTATTCTTAATAATGGGCTCTAAAATGTTACCAATGACCAGGATTAAATAGCCTAAAATTTCTTTTATTCTGCCTCCTTAATAAGAGGTGTTCAATCAGCTGGTTTCCAATCCTCTGGGACTCTCCCTCACTCCAGTGATTCCTGAAAGATTAGCAGCAATGCCTCTAACTCCTGAGCTCTTTACTTCAGAACTCTGGGGTGTGGTCCATGTGATTTATCTCCCAACATTTCCTCCTTCATGATGATCGCTACACTCACCTCTGCCCCTGACTTTTCTTAACATAAACTGTTATGCTGCTGGTGTCTTCCACTGTGAAAATTGATACCAAGTACCTATCCAGTTCCTTAGCTATTTCTTTGTTCCGCATTACGACTTCTCTAGCCTCTTTTTCCAACAGCCCAATGTCCAGTCTTTACTCTCTCTTATTTTTAACATAACTAAAAACACTCTTGCAATCATCTTTTATTACTAGCTAGCTTGGTCTCATATTTCATCTTTTCCTTGTACCATGGTGGTATGGTCAGTTTATTCATTCTCCCTATAGACTTGCTCTCATTAACACACGGAGCAAGAATCCCAAACTTGTTAGGCAACCTCAAGGGCTGAGACTCCTTCTGCACTGCCTCCTGGAGCCCTCTACCTGCCTTGCCAGTAGTCACATTCTACTGCCCCAACCACTAACCCAATTCATGGTAGTTAATCTAAGGAATGGGACTGTTTCTTGAAACACTGTCGAGGTAACTGTTTCCTCTCCCCAATGTAATGCAGTGTTTGAAGTTCAGACCACTGCTCAACAACTTTGAGCCAGTTACCCAAACAACCAACACTTGGTACAGATGTGGTCACTGCGAACCACAATGGGGTCCACCATATCCCACATTATGCAGGTACGAGATGTCACCTGGCCTTGTATCACCATTTTGTTTTTGTCATTTTTAACTAGGTTTTTAAAAATTTCCTCCTGGTATTGTCATGTATAACCTGTAAATATTTCCTTTATAACCTGTAAATATTTCCTTTATTTACATTAAATCTGAAAGTAATCTATACTAGTCAAATTTGTAGCTATTGCCAACCAATAAATGTACAGTCTTCCTGTGATGTCACTCTTCTTTGTATGCTGGGCCGTGATCCTGGGCTTCAATTTATCCTGTTGAATCGTTCTTATAAGTACTTTCCAAAAAAGTGATCCTAAAGCACCTCTTTCCATTTGTACCAAATTCCCACACTACCTCCAATTCACTTGGACTATGTTTCATTCCAGATGTTATCTCTCCTTCCTGGTTGTGCACAGCTTATAGGTCATGCACTTTCACCAGGCAGAGCTGAGGTGAGCTCAGATGTCTCTCATTAGTTAGGCTTGAAAAGTAATCAACATCTTTTGAGGCCCTGTTCAGGCTTCAAGTATTGAGTCCAGGAGTTGGGATTTCATGTTGCAGCTGTACAGGATATTGGTTAGGCCACTGTTGGAATATTGCAATTCTGGTCTCCTTCCTATCGGAAAGACGTTGTGAAAGTTGAAAGGGTTCAGAAAAGAATTACAAGGATGTTGCCAGGATTGGAGGATTTAAGCTATAGGGAGAGGCTGAACAGGCTGGGGCTGTTTTCCTTGGAGTGTCGGAGGCTGAGGGGTGACCTTATAGAGGTTTACAAAATTATGAGGAACATGGATAGGGTAAATAGATAAAGTCTTTTCCCTGGGGTGAGGAAGTCCAGCACTAGAGGGCATAGGTTTTGGGTGAGAGGGGAAAGATATAAAAGAGACTTAAGGGGCAACATTTTCACGCAGAGGGTGGTACGTGTATGGAATGAGCTGCCAGAGGAGGTGGTAGAGGCTGGTACAATTGCAACATTTAAGAGGCATTTGGATGGGTATATGAATAGAAAGGGTTTGGAGGGATATGGGCCGGGTGCTGGCAGGTGGGACTAGATTGGGTTGGGATATCTGGTCGGCTTGGATGGGTTGAACCCAAGAGTCTGTTTCCATGCTGTACATCTCTATGACTCTAAGTGATTGACTAATGATAACTGTCCCTCAATCAGCAACCTTAATAATCTTTAACTAGACTACTGAATTTTAAACTTTTAAAATGGAGAAAGAAGAGAAAGATTTACCAGTTCTAATACAACACTACCTTCAAATTCCCTAAAATATACAAAAGTTCACGTAAAATTGGCCATCACTTGCAAAATCAATGTCCAGTGTATGTACTGGAATGCAAAAAAATTACAGTTTTCCTTCCTCGCATTAATTGTAATTTATCCCAGTTTTTCTGTGCTGTGAGCAGCCAACAGTACTGAATAAGTGAGTCCTTTACTTCTGTTACAGATGTTGAAAACTCACCCTTTTCTTGTCCAAAGTAATTTTCTAAATCCCTTCAAGTGGAAGCATTGTAATTTAGCTTGCTTTGCTTTTGTTTTTCAGTTAATTGAACAAATTAAGTTATAATATAATTAAGTATTTAGCTATTACACAATTTTCCTGTTAAATGTTAAAATTTGTCTTTTCTGTGATCCATACAGGCTATCTGATGCACCAGTTTCACAAATTTTGGATTGAAGAGGATCCACTTGATATAATGGAATTTAATCGTGTTCGAGAAAAGTTTCACAAGCGGATTATAAAGCAGCTTCAGAACCCAGACATGATCCTATGCCCCCGTTTCGCAGCTTCAGAAAATCTAATTAATCTGTAAATCTTGATCTTGCCATAAGTCATGTCACTGCTTCATCTCTGTACTTGTGTGTGAACTGATTTTAAGAAACTGAAGTTAAATCACAGCCTTGATCACAACCAGCATATTTGATGACCATGGTGACTGTATGCATGCTTTACTTTAAGTATAATAGTTCTCCATTTGGTGCCGTAAAAGGACTACACATGCTAAACATTACATGAACACTGGAAGTATTCTCCATAAACACTTGCTCATATTGTGGCAGTGTGGAGTGTTACAATCTAATCAATGGAAGAGACTTCTCTATTTTTTTATTGTTTTCTTACATCAGCACAGATAAGCTGTACTTTTGTTGTGCTTTGTAATGCTGTTAGATGGTAGTTATGTAATAATGTTTGTTCAGAGCTTTTATCATGATCTTAACAAATTTGCAGGCATTACTTACTATGGAAGAATGTATTTTGATCAAACGAATAGTGCATTTTTCATAACCATATGCACAAATGCCATTTTAATAGGATTAAACTATATATTTGGTAATTTTAATAGCCCAATAATTATGGGTAACTAAAGGACCTACACAATTGTACTTTGGTTGTCTGTAGATTAGGAAGAGTAATAATAAGCTATTTTGACATCTTTGTTTTGAAATTTTCATGGCAAGTAGTTTGTCTGCTCTTGGCATAAAATATATTCTACAATTTGACAATGGTTAACAATAATTTTATTAATATGCAGAATAAATGTTATTGGACATACAGATGTGCAGTAGAGTGCGCACGATGGATGTTTGCTTAATTTTTTTCTGAACTGGAATATGGAAAATTTTGTGATTCTGCGCCATATCTAATCAACAGATATGTCTGGGTCAGAATGGATAAAAAGTAACTTTTCCAGCATTGTTATTCCGATTATAACATACAGATACAAACAAAAATGTTATGTAAAAATCAGTAGCTGGAGGACATTTGGTTAAAATATTGTGAAATTCCTAAATAGGGAATCAGTTACGTGAATATTTTTATTTCTAAAATCATGGTGTAAAATTATATGTGTTTAAATACAACCACATCTCATCTGTGAATATAATATTAGAAATGATACATTGTCTTTCCTCTTTCCTACAAAACAAATCCTCTTTAATGAAAATGTTGCTGTTGAATTGCTTGTAGCTTTGTTTTGAAGCAGCCTGTACATACTTCATTTTGCCCTCATATCTCATTCACCATTATACTAAATATAAGATTCTTAATGGAGTACTAATGCTTATTATTTATTGCTTTCCACCTCACTCAATAACAACTCCCACACTCAGCCCCTGTGTAGATGGGATTGAAGTGTAAGTTTTTACTAGTGCAAATAAATGTATTTAAATCCAGTTAGGTGTTAATAATTGGATCCTCCTGATATGGTTCAAAAATAATTTGTTTTGGAATTGTAATTTGTTTGTTGCCTACAGTATATTAGTAAGGACCACAGTATTAATATTTTAGTAGAATGTTAAGAGTATAACCATATTAATAATGCGGATACTGTGAATTTTATTTAATAACAATGATCGAAACAAATCTCTTCAATCTGCAGTTTATTTTATTTAGCAAATGCACAACTTCAGAACCAAGCAATAGCCTCTTCATTTGCTGATTTGAAAATGATCAATTCACCACTTAGTATGTAAAGGGAATAATGCTCAGAAATGTGCATCATTGTTTGTATCTATGCATGAATGCATATGGAGTTTGTACTGAGGCCTTAGTGATGGAGGTTCGGTGATGAAACATTGGAAAAGAATCTCTCAACTTGCTGCTATATTAAATGACAGCATAACAGGTAATATATTATCCACGTTTTGTCTAGTTCCAGAATGATGTCATTCATTTTGGGGTCACTTCAGAAATGAGACTATTTCAGAAAGCTTAAGTACTAACTGAGGAGATATTCTGAATGAAACTTCTCTTACATAAAGTTTGCATCTAATTATGCTTAAAACATTGCTGTGCTTGTTCTAGTGACTTCATTCTTCTTATTACATGTATGTTTAGATTAGATTATTTAGATTACTTACAGTGTGGAAACAGGCCCTTCGGCCCAACAAGTCCACACCGATCCGCCGAAGCGCAACCCACCCAGACCCATATCCTTACATTTACCCCTTCACCTAACACTACGGGCAATTTAGCATGGCCAATTCACCCAACCTGGACATCTTTGGATTGTGGGAGGAAACCGGAGCACCCGGAGGAAACCCACGCAGACACGGGGAGAATGTGCAAACTCCACACAGTCAGTCACCTGAGGCGGGAACTGATCCCAGGTCTCTGGTGCTGTGAGGCAGCAGTGCTAGCCACCGTGCCCCCCACTCATGTGTTCACCTTTATAACAAAACACTTGAAATTGGAAAGTGTGTGGATGTGAAGTCAATAAAATATTATTTCTACTTCATATTCAACTCTAGAAGTAAGCACGTCTTTTAAGTTTCCTTGTTCTTGAATTTAGTATTAAAACTTATTATTTGCAGATGTATCTAACTCTAATAGTACTTTTATAAACAAATGAAAAAATATTAAATTAAAGCATGTTACAGAGAAATGTTTGGAATATTGTAAGAAGGTAAGGGAGTTTCAAGAACGTAAGCTATAGGTCAAGTTGTTTTTTTATTGAAATGTAATTTTAATTTGGCCCACTTCCTGGCAAAGAATTTGCTAGGGCATTTGGTCTACATCGTAACGGATTTAAAAATCAAGCTGAATTTAAAGCAGGTGATCTATATGAACACTTGCATTTTCCACAGGGTGGGTAAAATTAAAATCATCCCGGCTGCCGGAACAGAGAGATCACTGTTTAAATTTATTTGAATTAAGGGAATAGGAGTTCTATGACTTTACGATAAAGCTAATGGGACAATTACATGAAGTCATATTTCTGTTTCTACTGTCCTATTAACATTAACAATCTTTCCTATCATTAATTATAGTGGAAGAATTGAGTTTTTAAGTGCTCAGAATTTGATTTCTAGTAAATGTAAAAGATGGAGTTAGAATTCTTAGATCTTTTCAAGTAAAACTTTCCTCAAACCATCAGGCTTTGTCTTTCATTCAGAAAACCCGTTTTCTTGAATTATAAAGTCAGTCATTCTCAATTATATTTTATTACTTAAACTAAAGTTTAAATTAATGAATTAACTAAGTTATTACCAAAAAGATTATTCATGTTCTTACAACTTGAATTCATATATTTGAGTAATTTCATCAAATTACAATTCAATTAATGTGGAATGCAAGGGATGACCTTGGAAACATTAAGACCATCGTTCAAATTTTATTCATTAGTTGTCAATTCTCATGGGCAGTCTTTGTTTCATGTTCCACTCAGTATTTAATCAAAATATAGCTGGTTATGTTGGACCAACATCAAAATATGCATCCATTTAATGTTCATAAGGTATATTATTCTTTAACACATTGTTTTGTTAATTGTGAAAGTATACTCTGCATCCAGTACTAATTCCAAAGTCTTTCATTACCAGTGGTATATTAAATGAACACTTGCTTCCGGTATTATGCTTGAATGTTGTAGGTTCAGACAGCGGAGCCTGGCCTCCAGTTGTTCATTAGTAGTCGACTATGTTTATGTGGCACCCATTGGGTTCAAAAGAGAAAAGCTGGCTGTGTTATGGGCCCATGTATTTACACTAGGTGGATTCAATTAAAATCATCCTTAAGACTTGTAAGAGAGTACAGATTAAATTATTTTACTCAGTTTGTGTATGAATTTGGACTTTGCAATGTTGTGCAATAACTTTTATTGGATGCTTAGGTACTTGTATAATGTACAGATCTCAGTTTCTTTAATTTTGAAAAATGTAGATTTATTGTTTTTAAATACTATTTAATTTCACATTTATCTTCCATAATAGATATTTCTCCACTTATCAGCCTAGCAGCAGAGTATCTATGTTTTAAGTTCATATTTGTTTGAATGTTGAAGAACCAACTCTGGGCAAGCTTTCTTTGACTTGGTTTTGTCCAATGACAAGAGGTTAATTAATTATCTTCTTGTGAGAGGTCCTTTATGAAAACATGACCATGACATGATAGAATTCTTTATTAATAGAAGGTGAAGTACCCCTCAAATTCAAAACTAAGGTGTTAAATCTAAACAAAACGCACTACAAAGTTAAGTGGAATACATTGGTTGCAATAGGCTCAGTAACTTCATTAACTTCATTACAAAGGATAGGTGATGGTTAATATTAAAGGAACTAATGAATGCATTGCAGCAGTTGTGCATTTCTTTCAAATGAAAGAACACAACAGGAAAAGTGACCCAATCATGGCTAATAAAAAAATATTAAGAAGTTTATTAGATCCAAAGAGGAGTTATACAAAGTTGCTAGAAAAGGTTGAAAGTCTGAGGACTGGCAGCATTTTGGAATCTAGCAAAGGAAGACCAAGTAGTTCATTAAGAGGGAAAAAATGAGTATGGCAATAATATTGCAAAAAACATAAAAGTGGCAGTAAGAGCTTTGTTAAATATGTAAAAAGTAAAAGATTAGTGAAGACAAGTGTGACACCTTACAGATTGAAACCCTAGGTTTGATGATGGAGAACAAGAAAATGACAGACCAATTATACTTCTATCTTTACAGAAGCTACACTCAGCTTCGCAGAGATGCCAAGGAAGGAAGTGACACTTAGGAATGAGCTATTAAAGAACATTAGTATTTGTTTACAAAGTGCTGGTAATATTAATGGGAGTGGAAGTTGATAAATTCTCAAGGCCTATAATCCACATTCTAAGGTATTACAGGAGATAGGCATCGAAACAGTAAACGTGATAATTATTAGTTTGTAAAATGCTGCAGTTTCTGGAACAATCATAGCAGTTTGGAGGATGCCAAATGTAGCCTCACATTTTTAAAAACAGTGGGAGAAAGGAAACTAGGAATTACAGACTATTTAGCAAGACATCAATAATATGGAAAATGCAAGAGTCTATTGTCAAAGATGTAATAACAGAACATTGAAATAATACCAGATGCATGACAACATGAATTTATGAAAGGAAAATAATGTTTGACAAACCTACTGGAGTGTTTTGAGGAGGTAACCAGCAGATTAGATGAGAGAAAACCAATATATATGATTTATTTGGAATAACAAGCAATTAGGAAGGCAACTGGTATGTTGGTCTCTATTGACAGAGTCAAGAGTGTGGTGCTGGATAAACTCAGCAGGTCAGGGAGCATCCACGGAGCAGGAGAATCGATGTTTTGGGCAAAAGCCCTTCATCAGAAATGAGGATGAGAATCAGGAATAATTCTCATTCCTGATGAAAGGCTTTTGCCCAAAATGTCGATTCTCCTGCTCCTTGGATGCTGCCTGACCAGCTGTGCTTTTCCAGCTCCACACTCTCTCGACTCTGATCTCCAGCATCTGCAGTCCTCACTTTCTCCTTTGTTGATAGAGGGTTTGTGTACAATAACAAGGAAGATCTACCATAGCTGTACAGGTCCATGAAGAGACCACACCTGGAGTATTGTGTGAAATGTAGTTTCCTTACATGAGAGAATATATACTTGTCATAGAGGGAGTGCAGTGAAGGTTCACTAGGCTGACTGACTGATTCCTTGAGTGGCACTTTGTCATATGAAGAGAGATTAAAGCATTCGGTATGTATTCACTGGAATTTATTAGAATGAGAAGGGGTTTCATTGAAACATTTATAATTCTGACAGGGTTGGCAGACTTGGATATAGGGGTGATGTTTACCTTGGTCAAGGAGTGCCAAGTCACTGAATATGTTTTAGGAAGAAATAGATTTCTCGAAGCTAAAGATGCCAAGAATAGGGGGAGTGTGTGGGTGTATGATATTACAAGGCATATGCCTGCTCCATCCTGAAGAAGGGTTACACCCGAAACGTCAACTTCGCCTCCTAATGCTGCCTAGCTTGCTGTGTTCTCCCAGCCTCCTGCTTTTCTACCTATTTTCTATGGTGATGTTTTTAGAAGATGCTAAATTAAAATATGAATAGCATTATATTTAAATTATATTAAAATTATGCAGCATTTACACAGGTTTTATTTCCGTTCAGTTTACCCTTTTTTAAGGCCTACGTATAATGTTTCCTGCTACTATCTTACTTCAACTGGGGAAACAAAGAGAATTGCTTCATACTCTACCACAGCTAACATGTGATTCAGATGATAGCATTCTGATATTTGGATGCATATATTTGGTAACATTCCTTTTCTAAAATAATTATGGCTTCTACCCCAATATAGTAATGAAGACATGTTTCTTTGTTAGGGATTATGATCTTTAGTTGATCCAATACACTCTGTTGCAATGGTTCACTTGGACTGGTTGGGTGGTTTCTACATGATTGAAGACTCTGTGACACAATTTTAAAGAAAAGTTGTTCATAGCAACATTCTTCTTTCATCCAATGCCACAAAATAGATTCAATTGTCAATCATATTGCAGTGTGTGGAATCTTGTGTTCAAGATGGTGTCTTGTTTGCCTACGTAGTAATCACTAAGATTCATTTGTAAAACTTGAATGGTACTATCTAATGCAAATTACTTGTTTTTTCCCCCCTTTACACTCCCCTTCCCTTCCACAATAAAAATAATCTATTGAGAGGGGCAATTCATAAATGAAAGCTCAAGTTTCAATTGAATTATAGTAGAATTTAATGTTGCTGTCCACTACCTGTCAGAGCTATTAGACTATATTTACAGTTGCTTCAATGACATGAAGTTAATTTAAATGTTTTAGTCTATGCATATCTATTTGAAGGATGTTACTGACGTTCAAGTGTGTAGATTTGGAGTAGGTGATGTGCAGCAAAATCAATGAAGATTTGGGTATTCTGAACAAATACTAATGAAGGGAAGGATGTTAATATGTAAAAAGGTATAAATGCTACCAATTCAAAATCATTGATACTTGGAAATTATGATTTTTCTCATGGCATTTAAACTTATTGTAGAACAGCCTTTGAGAAATATGTACTGCATAGCAACACTGTGGTATGTTATACTTGTTTTATTACTGAACATTAAATGGATATTATTGTATGTTTCAACATTTTAATTTTCCTGGCATAATTCTAAATAAATGCTGTTATGCTTGCTGTATCTTCACATTCTGTTCAGAACTTAGACATGACTTTTTCTGTTTTTATTGTTAAAAATTGAAAATAGAATGCTTGTTATTTAAACAGCAAGATCTGATGAAATACAAATCCTTTCACCATCCAGAGGAAGTTACAGAGCTCTACCACCTTATTCCAAAAGAATAGTGATGTTGACAGCATGCTCACTACACATTTAGATTAGGTTAGATTACTTACAGTGTGGAAACAGGCCCTTCGGCCCAACAAGTCCACACCGACCCGCCGAAGCGTAACCCACCCAGACCCATTCCCCTACATTTACCCCTTCACCTAACACTACGGGCAATTTAGCATGGCCAATTCGCCTAACCTGCACATTTTTTGGATTGTGGGAGGAAACCGGAGCACCCGGAGGAAACCCACGCAGACACGGGGAGAATGTGCAAACTCCACACAGTCAGTCACCTGAGGCGGGAATTGAACCCGTGTCTCTGGTGCTGTGAGGCAACAGTGCTAACCACTGTGCCACCGTGCCACCCACCAGTTTAGTTCTTTTACAGTCCCCATTGTTGGTCCCTTTTGTTTTAAGCGAATGCCTCCTGGTCTGATTGCTTGATGCAGCATTTTAAGTCTTAACTATACCAGTGAAATACTTGAAACCAACTTTTAAAATGGTATATTTCACTCATCTCTGTTCTTTCATCTTTGAAGAAGAAAGATTCTAGGAACTGGATTAACCAACTATGCTTTACCAAGAAGGTTAAGAATAGTATCAAATGGAAAGAATAAATACAAAGTGCCAAAGATTAGTGGTAAAACAGAGGATAGGGCAATTTCTTTTTTTAAAAAAAACAAAAGGTTACTAAAAGAAATAATAAAGTTAGAGATTTATGAGGAAAGGTTTAATAGTTAGACTTGTACTCTAAATTGGAGTTTCGAAGAATGAAGGATGACCTTACTGAAACATAAGATTCTGAGGGGGCTTGACAGGGTTGATGCTGAGAGATGATGATGATGAAATATGTGTAAATAGGCATTATGAAGTTGAGAGGTGAATTAGCAGGATTTCTAGCCTTTGACCTGCTTTTTTAGCCAGAGTATTTATATGGCAAGTCCAGTCAGATTCTGGTCAATAGTTACCTCCAGGATATTGATAGTGGAGGATTTGGCACTTGTAATTGTATTGAGTGTGAAGAGCGAATGGTTAGATTCTCTCATTGGAGATAGGCATTGTTTGGCACATGGGCAGTGTAAATGATACTTGGTCCTTGTCAGGCCTAGTTTGAAAATCATCCAACTCGGTGTATTTGGACATGGACTGCTTCAATATCTGAGGAATTGCAAATGGTGCTGAACATTGTGCAATTATCAGGGAACATCCCCACATCTAAATTTTATGATGGTGTAATGGTCATTAATGAAGTAGCTGAAGATGGTTGGGCCTAGAACATTCCCCTTAGGAACTCCTGCAGAGATGTCCTGGGTCAGAAATAGTCATTACCTCACATTTGTGTGGCACGAATGTAACTTGCCACTTGATAGCCCAAATCTTGATATTGACTAGATCTTATTGCGTTTGAACATGAACTGCTTCACTACCTGAGGAGTTGCAAAAGTGCTGACCATTGTGCAGTCATCAGCGAACATTCCCTCGTCTGACCTTATGATGAAGGGAACGTCATTGATGAAGATGGTTGGGCTTAGGACACTACCCTGAGGAACTCCTGCAGAAATATCCTGGAGCTGAGGTGATTGACCTCCAAAAACCACAACTATTTTTCTGTGTGCCAGATGTAACTCCAATCAGTGGTAAGTTTACTCCCAATACCCATTGATTCCAGTTTTGCTGGTGCTCCTTGATATCAAGGGCTGTCACTCTCACCTCACTTCTGGAATTCAGCTGTTTTGTCCATGTTTGAACCCAGGCCATAATGAGATCGGGGTTGAGTAGTCCTGGCAGAACCCAAATTGAACATCCATGAGCAGATGTTACATGATAGCACTCTTGATGGCACTTCACTTTACACATGATCATGAGTTGATTGATGGGGCAATAATTGGCTGGGCTGGAGGAGTTTTGCTTTTTAAGTATAGGATATACCTGGCAATTTTCCACACTTTCAGGTAGATGCCAGAGTTGTAACTTTATTGGAAGAACTAGGCTAGGGGAGTGGCAAGTTCTGGGGAACATGTCGACAGTACTCTCGCTCTAATTTTATGAAGGCCTATATTGCTAGAGTATTATCTGAGTCCATAGTATTTGCAGTATCCAGTGCCTCCAACCATTTCTTGTGGAGTGAATCAAATTGGCTGAAGACTGCCATCTGTAATGCTGAGGATCACTGGAGGAGGCTGAGATGGAGCATCCACTTGGTATTTCTGGCTAAGGATTGCTGTGAATGCTTCAGCGTTATAAGCTTGGCGAAGGGGACTATAAATTTTGGAGCACAAGTCTGTAGTACTCTCTCGCAAATATTGTCAAGACCCATGGCCATTTGAGACTTACAAAGCTGGATAAATTTCCTTCCAGGGTGATACCTATCCCATGTTACTGGGGAGAATTCAAATAAATTTGTTGGGGATCTGCGAGATCACATTAGAGGGGGGAACAAAACAAAGTGAACGGAGAACTGGTTTTAAAATAGGAAATAATAAAGTATGGGTGGAGTCAGAACAAGAAGGAACATAATAAGGTTCAAATAAGATTACTGTGCATGCATATAAACTTCTGGACTGTGATGTGTATTGCCAAAAAAGGGGAGGACTGTGTACTAAATGAAAAGTGGTCTGGAAGGATAAGGAAGGAAGAAAAAATATTAAGGAAAGCATTACAGTGCTGGGAAGAAAGGTTGTCAGTGAGAAGTCCAAGACAGAATCTATTTGAATAGAGTTTGCAGAGAATAGATTTACAATAGATTCCATTACTTGGGTGTGTTCTTTCGGCCACAAATTAGAAAGGTATAGATGAACAAATTTGCAATAAGGTTAGAAAATTGTAGGGTAGTACTGATGGGATGTGTTTCCAATATCCTAACATGGATTGGGTTAGTAACAGTTCATCAACAGTGTCCAATAGAAATTTCATATCAAAACAGTCCCAGCTTTATTAGAAAACAAGTTACAATAACTTTTATTTCAAAACGATACCATCTCTAATCCTATTCGGCCCCTTAAACTTACAATACTTCCCGAACCTCTCATAAATTTGTACAGCTACTCTCTCTCTCTGTGCATGCAAACTTACTTTCCCTTTTCCTCTCTCTCTGTCTCTTTGGATGGTCAGTGTTGTGGAAAGATCTGGGAGCATTAGCATAACCTACCTTACTTTGTCTTTCTAAACTAACCATCTTCTGCCACCCTAGTCTACTGCTTACACTTAACCTATCACATTACACCACCATTGCTCATCTATCATGTGATTTAACTAACCTATCAAAGTGTGCTACCATTATCTGTTAACTGAGCCCTGTAACATAACCCTATGCATGCATCACACCACTAAGTTAACTACATAACTGCCAAATTAACTTCCATATATTCCATATCAGCAGGTATGGAAAATAAAGAACCTGAAAGCATGGAAAGGGTTAAAGCATGAAGACCATTGGGAATCTGTGTTCTGTGGAAAGCAGGATGGGATAGCCATAGTGGAACATTCTTACAACAATTAGCAGAGTAAGGTTAAGGCTGAAAGGTCACTATGGCGTGATGAGATAACACAAGTAATAAAGCAAGTTTCTCTGTTGTGTTATTATGACAGGATTGGGACCGTAAATATTTGGGACATGACATTAAAATATCTAATTAATAGTTAGTAGAGTCAGCTTGAGACAAGAGACTATTGTAATAGATGGAATAGCTAAATATCTATCATGGTAGGTTAGCCTGCAATGAAAGACCATTATAGCAAAGTTAGCAATAAATATCCAACCGTGGCATTAGAATAACATCAATTAGAATGTACAACTAAAGAGATAATGGGAACTAACATCACTGGTTTATTGCGTAGCTAGAGTGAGGTACTTTGAGTAATATAATTGGACATGCTGATATGCTAACAGAAACATGTTAAAAAAGATATAAAAATCCACGGACCCTGAGGTTCGTGGGCATTTGAGGATCTGCTTTCTCAGTGTCACGTTTTTTTGTTTGCAAATAAAAGAACTACTTCTTGAAGAACTCTCCGCGTCTCCTGGTGGTTCTCTATATTTTCTCCATAACATAGGTCTCTGCTTTTTTGCCATGGCTGATCTCTTCAGATGGTCCAAGAGATTGGTCTGTAGGTGAATCCTGTATGTATAGCTTTTTGGAAGGTTTTCTGGAAGTGTCTATAGTTGTGGCCAATCAGGGAGGCTCATTTAATAGTTTGAAGCATTCACAATCATTTGGATAGCTTGATACTGTTTGTTTCTTTGTTTTTTTTCTTTCCTTTGTTTGGTGAATAAATTGTTGGCGAATATGTCTGTCCAGGATATTTTTTACATTATGCTAATGTCATTAGCACCTGGGTGCTGTGTTTGCACTGTGTCTGGTATCTAGGTTTTGTGACTTCAGAGTTTTACTTGGCCAGCATACTCAGCATCCCATCTTATTTGACCAAGTTAGCAACCTGTACTTTTGCAGCCTAATATGCAGCTACACCATTGACCAGGAACTGAGCTGACGAGCCAAATAAATAATACTGTGGCTAAAGAGCAAGTCAGAAGCAAGGATTTCTATGGCTAGTAACTCACGTCACAGCCTGTTTCCCCAATGCCTGCTCACCACTTAACAAGTCACAAATGAGGAGTGTGATGGGATACTCTGTTTCTTGCCTTGATAAGTGTAGCTCCAAAAACACTTAAGGAACCCAACACCATCCGCGACACCTTCAAAGTTCACTCTCACCACCTCTAGTGCACAGAAGCAGCAATGTGTGCCAACTTTAACATGCATAAACAATTCTTTCTCAAGCTCTCCCTTTGCCTGAATTGTAGTGAGCCATCAGGTTAAACCAATAGTTGGCTCTATTAGAGAGCAGTTGTGTCAGCTGATAGGAATATGGGGTCTTTACTTTTTTAATTCTAGCCGAACCAGTGATGCTCACACCCCATTAATAAATAAAAGAATGAACGCCACATCATTGTCAGAAAGATTCAGAACACGTTAGTAAATGTCGGAGCTCACTTGGTCACACTCAACCTCATAAGTATGCAATAAGCAGCGTTTATTATTATCTTTAACATCTCATTTGCATTTCAACCCGGAATGAGAGATTGGCAGTATGTGCAAAAAAAAAGATGTAGTTGCAGAAGTTTCAACACTCGGAGCTCAATAAAAGCCAGGAGCGCAATGCTGCCAACTGTTTCAATTACAGTACAGGCAGCGCCCTTTTGCCAGGACTTTCTATTTGTCTTCAAGATGGTGCTAGACCGTAAACGTCACATCCGTCAGAATACGGGCTTCTTTCCTGTCTCGTCACCATGGTATTGTGAGGTGATTGTCTGCGGTGAGTTTCTGTCAGAATGAGCAATACTTGGGTCGATTTGGGTTGCGCGATTTATCTTTACAGTGCAACTGACATTTCTTCAGAGAAAGTATCATGAGCGGGAAATGAAGGTGGGATCAGTGTGTTGGGCTGGGTTTGGGACCCCGATGGATGCTGCGAATAAAATCACCTGAGAAACTATCTGATACAGATATTGGGGGAATTAGGTTGAGCTCAGGAATCAGAATGGAGCACACCGTGCATCTTGGTGTCTCATCGAAAATATAAAAGCGAAGCGTAAATTTTGCGCTCCGCTGAAAGTGGGGGCTGCATTATGTCTTGTATCGGTTGGTAAACGCAGATTAAGCTGCATGAACCAGTGTCAGCATCAATGCAGCGAGATTGGGTGGAGCTTTCCAGCTGTATCAGTATCTTGATTGAGTAGCTTTTGGCTGTTCTCGACAGTGAAGTTATAATGGTTTAAAATCTATTATGTCAATTAAGTTAGCATTGGAAGTTTCATTCATTCCAAGACCAACTATCCAAAGAATTACATAAGTTTCATTTAAACCACATGAATTGCTCTTATTTAGTATGTTATCATAGCTTGAGATTAATCATTTTTCAGAGAATTTATAATTGGGTAGAAGATTCAGTTCTGTTTGTGTAATCCCAGTGACAGTACGTTAACTATTAAAATAAAATGTGCTTCAAAGTTGTACTCTGAAAAAAATAAATTAGAGGAAGATGTACAGCGTTTGGATAAGGTTGACAAATTTGCCATTCACCTATCGAAATATGACTGGTTGCTCTCTGTCATGGACCAGTCCAAACCCCCTGAAAACATGTCAAGGAGATAGAAAAGCTTGGGGTGTAGGCTTATTTTAAAGGCAAATGGCAGGCAATGTGTGCTAGATGCAATTCAGTTGGCCAAAATACAGGCTTGAAGCAAAACACACTTTATTTACGTATTGTGGTTAAAATACAAGCAAAGTAAAGGGTTGAAAAACTTAACAATAATAGATTATTGGAACAGATGTTATTTAATAATTAAATATAGTGACATCCCATGAACACACCCTTGGCAAAAGCAAAGTCAGTAAAAATAAACTGTCTCACATGCAATTCTAGCAGCAGGAAGAGAACCCCAGCTTTTAGCTGTAACAGAAAGAGGAAGAAGAGCTTCCACATCCAGCTTTAAGACCCCAGCCAGTGCTTCATAAAACTAAAAATAAAATTATGGTTCTGTCGGAGTTAGCCCATTCAGGCTGCTCCTGCGATTCCAACTTTAAAAAGCAACCCAAGTCTCACAAACTGTTCACTTTATTGGCTTGAAGCAGCATGCTCATCACCTCTATCTCAACCTCTCTTCAGAAAAAAAGGACAAAGCACACTTAAAGCCATCGTTTTGTCACATGCTCATTCAAGATTTCAAATGTGGCTCTGTTGCTGACCTTGCACTTGCTTTAAGAACTAAGTTGACCAATCTAACTAGTTGTTAGCTTTTCCAAAAATGTGCTGTGTCACCTGTTAATTTGTATAGTTCCATATTTCTGAGCATTGTCATGATTTTATGTTGATTTCGGTTATTAGTGTCAACATGTGCAGTAAAATGAGTTAAAAAATGTATTTCCCCAGATATTACTCAATGATGAAATCCATTTTGGGTTCCACAATAGCCGCTCAGCTCATGATCTCATTATAGCATAGCTGAGAAACATTGGACAAAAGAGCTGAATTCCACAGTTGAGGTAAGAATGACAGCCCTTAACATTAAGACTGCATTTAACCAAGTGTGACATCAAGGAGTTTGAGCAAAACTGGAATCAATGGATGTCAGCGGGAAAACTCTCTACTGATGGAGCATGCCTGGCCCATAGGAAGATGATTATGGTTGTTGGAGGTCAGTCACCTCAGCTGTAGGATGTCTCTGCAAGAATTAACTCAGGCTAGTGTACTAGGCCCAAGTATCTTCAGCTGCTTCATCTATGATCTTCCTTCCATCGTAAGAGTAGTGATAAGGATGTTCACTGATGTTTGCACAAATATGTAGCACTATTTCTAACTCTGCAGGTACTGAAGCAGTCCCTTTCCAAATGCAACAGGATCTGGACAGTATCCAGGCTGGGGCTAACAAGTGGCAATTAACATTTGCACTACACAAATACGAGGCATTGAACATCACCAATAAGAGATGACCTAATCACCACATCTTGATATTCAATAGTGTTACCATCACTGAATTCTCCATCATAAACTCCTTGACGTTACCATTGACCAGAAACTCAACTTGACTCACCATATAAACACAGTGGCTACAACAGCATGTCAGAGGCTAGGAATACTGCAATGTGTAACTCATCTCCTGACTCCCTAAAACCAATCCACCATCTACAAAGCACAAGTCAGGAATGCGATGGAATTTTCCTCACTCGCTTGGATGAGTGCAGCTCCAACAACAGCCAAAAACCTTGATGCTATCCAAGAAAAGCAGCTTATTTGATTGATACCACATCCACAAGCACCCACTTTGTCCATCACTGACACTTGGTCACATCACTGTATACTATGTACAAGATGCCCTGCAGAAATTTGCCAAAGATCAGACAGCATCTTCCAAACCCATGATCACTTCCAACTAGAAGGACAAGGCTAGTAGATACATGGGAACACCACCTGCAAGTTCCCCTCCCAGCCACTCACCATTCAGACCTCAAAATATATCACCATTTCTTCACTATCACTGGGTCACAATCCTAAAATTCCCTTCCTGATGGCACTTTGGGTTCACCTATAGCACATGGATTGCAGCGGTTTAAGAAGGCCACTCATCACCTCCTCCTCAAGGACAGCTAGAGATGGGCAATAAATACTGGTTCAGCTAGCAACACCTATGTCCTACGAGTGAATAAAACATTTCCCATGTGTCCAATTGTAACCAAGGAAGACCGCTTTCTTTGTGAAATGTATCATTTTATGATACACTCAATCCAGGATTGTTAGGTGGCACCATTTACTTCTGTACCACGATAAGATACACGATGGAGTATTGCAAGTGTTTCAGTAGGTCGCTCAGGATGTTTCTGGGGTCGCTGAACAGCTGCTGTGGGGACAAAGTTAGAGAAAGCAACAAACTGGGATGGATTCCATTCCAGGATTACTGGTGTTTAGCTGCCTTTCAGGGAAGGGGGTCAAGAGCAGTTAGATTGCCTTGAGCTGCTAGAACAAATTCAGGAAGAAGTTCTAGGAATTTGCAGGGGAGGCGGTGATGTAGAGAGAGTCTCACTGGACTAGTATTCCAGATCTCCAGGCTAACATGTTGGAATCCTATCATGAATTTGGAAACTAGAATAAAAGGCCAGCCTATAGGTGACCATGCAATCACTGCTGGTTATTGTAAAATAAAACCTCTGGTTCAAAAATGCTCTTTAAAGAACAAAATGTTCTATCCTTACTTGGTCTTATCTACCTGTGCACAGTTGACTCTTAATGCCCCCACCTCTGGGCAATTAGGGAGAGGCAATAAATTCTGGCAGTGCCCACATCCCATGAACATATTTTTTAAAAGCACTTAACTAAGAATTGGAATCAGAATTCAGAAAACACCCAGGTGTATGACGAAAGTGGAAAGTTCACTGGCTGTATGTTGAGGAAAGATCTGAGGGGCTCAGAAGAGCCAATGAGCTTTAATACTTCACAATAGCTGAGAGAGTGGGGTTTGAAAAACTCGTAGCAGATTTGTTTCATACAACTGAGCAAGATTACGAGCTCAGGGAAAACCAACAGACCTATTTGGCTTGGTGAAACTAGCGTTCAGAGAAGAGCTTGAGTTATACTTGTGAATAAGTACTAGTGTGCAGTTTTGGAGTTGAGATGAGCATAGATACAGGAAAGGAGTGTTATCAACTAGAATAGGCTCAATCATTGAGACTGTCCATAATAGTGACTCATGGAAATAAGTTTAGGCCCAGATCAACAAATGTGATGAATCTTAATCCCTGGTGAAGTTTGGTGAGACTTGCTAACCCACCATGTCCTTAATATATGGGAGAATTGCTGAGAAATCTGTGGGATCTGTCATGGTCCATCTGCTAATTGATGTGTACTGCAGGGGGTTCAATCACAGTCCATTACCCTTGTTTACTGCATATTACTTAAAATCATAAAGTCATACAGCACAGAAACAGACCCTTCAATACAACTAAACCATGCCAAGCATAATCCCAAACTAAACTCCCTCCCGCCCCTAGCTGCTCCTGGCCCATATCTCTCCAAATCTTTCCTATTTATGTATTTATCCAAATGTGTTTTGAATGTTATAATTGTGCCCACATCTGCCACTTCCTCAGGAAGTTAATTCCACATGTGAACCACCCTCTGTGCCCCTTATGTCTGTTTTAAATCTCTCTCCTCTTCGTGAAAACGTACCCCCGACTCTTGAAATTCCCCAATCTTAAGGAAAAGACATGTAACATTTAACCCGATCTATGCCCCTCATGATTTTATAAGGTCACCTCTCAACCTCCTACGCTCCAGTGAAAAAAGTCTCAGCCTATCCAGCCTTTCTTTATAACTCAAACCTTCCATACCCAGCATCCTGGTAAATCTCTTCAGAAACCTCTCCAACTTAATAACTGAACGACCAGAACTGGACACAATACTCCAGAAGAGGCCTCATCAATGTCCTGTACAACCTCAACATGACTCCATCTGCCATTTTTCAGCCTATTGACCTATTTGATTAAGATCCATTTGTAATCTTAGAAAACCTCCAGTCTCTACTATGCAACCAGTTTTGGTGTCCTCATCAAACTTATTAACTGTGCTGTCTATATTCTCACTCAAATCACTTATATAAATGACAAACAAAACAGGTCTCAGAACTAGTCCTTGTGGAACACCACTGGTGACAGTGTTCCAGTCTGTAAAACAACCCCGCCCAGCACGCTGTCTCCTGCAAATTATGTATCCAATTGGCAAGCTCACCCTGAATCCCATGTGACGTAACTTTATTAATTAATCTGCCATGGTGTCAAATAAGCTGTATATGTATTGTAGATTGGATTACTGTTCTAACTGGTATAGTATTGTTGTTTGCTCAAAACTGTGGAATCTTGAGGCTTTATTCACTTATTGAGTCTCCAGAATCTCACATTTTGACTACTTTAAAAATAAAGTTTACTGGTCCATAATCAAATCATAACACAGTTTAATGGTCTCAGCTAAGATCATAGTATAAATTTGCCAGTTTGATGCAGGACCATATTAAAATTTGGAGGATTCATCTGGGATTATATCACTCACTCACATGGTTTTCCTGAACTACAAAATGTCCATCAATATTAATTAAAATACCCTCTTTCTGCAGCTCCACACATTAGTAATGTGTCTTCAGATGTTTATAGCAACAGACATGATATTTTGTTTATCCAAGTAGCATTCATTTGCAACTTTCTGATTAATTGCCTTGAATACCTGTTGCCAGTGCAATGAAGAACTATTCAATAGAATGTGTTGGTCTGTTAATGGTATTTTTAAGTCTATTTATCCAAGAAGTATGCTTCAAAATATTTAGATGATTGAGCCTTTTACTACATAAGTAAACACTGGGTAATACTAGCATATCTTTTAAGCATTTCCATAGATTTAAATGGTTATTCATATTTTACAGACTACTTTTTAATTTTGTTTTATCCCTTTAGATTCTCCTAGGGTTATGCCTCTACTCTTCCCTGACCTTTCTTCAAGTCACAGAAATGTGAGTTGTCTAAAAAAAGCTTAATTATCTGACTGTTCCTTCATTTTGGGGTGTGACTGGCATTTCTTCAATAGTTGACTGTGATACTATGTTTAATGTTGCCATGTAGCACTTTAATGATCACTAAGGGGCAATTGTCTAAAATAAACAAACATCTTGGAAACTTGCTTGTGATGACAATGTTTAAGAGTAGGTTCCTTGTATATTTTCTCGATGTGGAGGAGCTGGTGTTGGATTGGTGTGGACAAAGTTAAAAACCACACAAGAGCAGGACCAACCTAGGTTTGTTCAATATATCATTTCAGTTGCATGACACAGTAATCTTTTGCTATAAATTCTGTACCTTATGGTCCTCCTGCACAGCTTCCTGATGAAGGAGCAGTGTTCCAAAAGCTAGTGCTTCCAAATAAACCTGTTGGACTATAACTTAGTGTTGTATGTTTTCTCAGTCATATTCAATATAAACAATTTAGTAAAGTAAGTAATTGAAGTTTTACAAACTCCATAGTCTCTAATAGTTTTTTTAAAATACTTAAGCTTCAAGTTAATAGCTGCTTATAATCTGGCATTCTCAATAATTTTGTGGGATTTTGGAGATCAGTTAGTGCACAAGTTACTGCAATTGTTTCTAAGCATAAATGCTTTGCATATTCGTCCCAGTAATCTGGGCCGTCTTTGATTCCTTACTTTGATCTCAAAGTGCGCAGGCTTGCTGTTAGGCAAACTGCAGAACAGATCACATGAGCCCCTTAATTTTACCTTAAAGACACAGTCCCAAAACATAACAATATTGTAAACCTAATAATTGTAACATAGAGTTATAGAGATGTACAGCATGGAAACAGACCCTTCGGTCCAACCCTTCCATGCCGACCAGATATCCCAACCCAATCTAGTCACACCTGCCAGCGCCCGGCCCATATCCCTCCAAACCCTTCCTATTCATATACCCATCCAAATGGAGGGGGTGGGGGCAGAGAAGTCGGGAAGAAGATTGCAGATCAAGAGGGTGGTGCTGAATCCGGGGATTGGGACTGAGATAAGGTGGGGGGAGGGGAAATGAGGAAGCCGGAGAAATCTATATTCATCCCGTGTGTTTGGAGGGTTCCTAGGCAGAAGATGAGGCGCTCTTCCTCCAGGGGTCGTGTGGTCAGGGTCTAGCGATGGAGGAGGCCAAGGAGCTGCATGTCCTTGGTGGAGTGGGAGGGGGAGTTAGTGTTGCAATTGTACCAGCCTCCACCACATCCTCTGGCAGCTCATATAGGTCAGACTAAATTTTTTTAAAAGTAAGTAAACGTTCCTATAATTTCCTTTTAAAATGTTTGCTTGCACAAAATCTGGATAATTTAAGTAAAATATTTCTATTTTGATAACCTTGTTTTTACTAAATGTATCACGATTTGACTGAAGATTTAAATTGTATTCGGCTATTGAAAGTAAGAAATGTGTTTGTGAGAAAAATGTACAGAATATTTTGTCTTTGCAGATTTGAAACGTGAACCAATTCAATCATGGATTCAGTTTCTAGGATTTCTTTCAATGGAATGGCGGAAAGAAGGCTAGTCTTTATACGGTCTGAGAACCACGGCGAGCAGGTTTTGAATACACTTCAGAACTTCCGGGAGCAAAACATGTTCTTTGACTTCACTATATTTGTCAAAGAAGAAAAGTTTCAATGTCATAGGTGCATTCTTGCTGCATGCAGTGATTTCTTCAGGTACTATCAATTAACTGGGTAGCTTTTAGATATTGTTTGTATTGTCAACTGTAAAACAGTATGCATCTCTGAATCCCTTTGGTTCAATAACATTATAGCAAATATTGTAAGTGAATGTATGTTTGTGATGTAATGTATAAACTGCGGGATAATTTAGAGTTGCCATAACCAGCTAATTGAAGTAGTGCTGCGCTGTCATTGATTTAATATAGGAGAAAACGAGAACTGTAGATGCTGGAGATTAAAGTTGAGAGTGTGGTTCCCGCAAAGCACAGCAGGTCAGGCAGCATCTGAGGAGCAGGAGAGTCGATGTTTTGGGCAAAAGCCCTTCATCAGGAATGGCTTTTGCCTGAAACGTCGACTCTCCTGCTCCTCAGATGCTGCCTGACTTGCTGTTTTTTTTCTACCACCACACTCTCGACATCAATTTAGTGTAGTAGATAAAGGAGCTTCTTCTGGCTATTTCTGCTGCACTTTGCATTCTCAGTGGATTTGGATGATGCCTGGAGTTACATATTTCCTCTTGATGACAATGGTTTCAATAAGCAGCATTTGCCCCTTAGCATATAGAAACTACCTTTTTTGTAACCTGCGTTTGTAAAATTGCATACCTGAAGGAACATCAGGCATTCTATTTACTTAGATTTATTTTCTGACATTCCACTAGCTTTGTTATGAATCATAAAAGGCTACCAAATATCAAAAGTACAATTTAAAATGCTCAGCAAATTAAGTTTATTATCAGTCTTCCTCTTTACAAGAACGTCCAATTGAAGAAGTGTTTTGCCTTGGACTGAAGCATTACTCTGGCAAATTCAGGTCTGAATGTTTGCTGTAAGTTGGGGGCTCTGCAAGTCCAATCGGGGAGAAAATGCCCCAAAAGTTGGGATTTTCTTTCAGGGTGGAGGGGTTCTCAGGGAGTTTGATTACATGACCCTGGAACATGTGAAGCTGGTGCTAGTGTGCAGACAAAGTAGCTCTCACTCCTCGCATTCCTAAAAACCATACACATGTGCCTCCTCACCCCCTCCCCCACCCACCCAATGACCCTTCGTAGCCTCAGAGCCATCCTATACCCTTCTTCCCATATAGTTCCTCATATCTCCCATATCAAACTGTGCCTTGTATCTACTCCCTTTGTCTTTCATATCCTATGTTACTGGCAATCTATGCCTTCCCCCCCCACCCCCCCGGCCCCCATCACGATTTGCCCTTACATGTGTGCAATTCTGATCTCCCTGCTGTAGGAAGGATGTTGTGAAAATTGAAAATCGGAAAAGATTGACAAGGATGTTGCCAGGGTTGGAGGGTTTGAGCTATTGGAAGAGGTTGAATAGGCTGAAGCATCGGAGGCTGAGGGGTGATCTTATAGGGTTTTATAAAGTCATTAGGGGCATAGATAGGTTGAGTAGCCAAGGTATTTTCTCTAGGGTGGGGGAGTCCAAAACTAGAGGCCATAGGTTTAAGATGAAAGGGAAAAGATTTAAAAGAGACCTTAGAGGCAATCTTTTCATGCAGAAGGTGGTGCATGTACGAAATTAGCCGGCAGAGGAAGTGGTGGAGGCTGGTGAAATTACAACATTTAAAAGGCATCTAGATAGGTATATGAATAAGAAAGGTTTCGAAGGATATGGACCAATTTCTGGCAAATGGGACTAGCTTAATTTAGGATATCTGGTCGGCATGGATGAGTTTGACAAAAGGGTCTGTTTCCATGCTGTACAGCTCTGATTCATTCAGTATCCACTGAGGACAGAGCTCATGTTCCATACTGAGATTAAATAAAGTTCTTTGTGACTATTGCAGATTTTATTTTTTTAAAACAAAACATTTCCATTTGTAGAAATCTATTTCTGTGTTCCTTCAACTATATATTCCTATAACAACAGACAATTCATTCAAGTGCATAATCGCTCATTAAAAAGAACCTTTCAAATTAATGGCTCCATTTCGAATTGTCCATAAGCACTTGGAGGTGTGAATCAAACTCTTGAAATGACAGCACCCATCTGTGATTTTTGGAAAGTTGTGACAGCAATTATGCAGCACTAATCTAGTAATGGAAATCCCCAGTCTTGTGTCACAGAGTGAACCAGCAGACATTGATTTTCCTTTACCTGACATGTTTGTCCAAATAGTTCAAGGGAAGAGTTTTAAATGATTTGACAGTTTCTTTTCACTGTTCCTCTTAACACTTGTGATAGTTGCAATGAACTTCACACTTCCAGTGATTTTATGCACATTTACACATGTCCATGCCAACTTTTAACAATTCCAAAGGACTTAAAGATAGGTGAGAGACAGATAAAATTGATGAGACAGGAAGGCTGCAGAGGGACTTGGACAGAGTAGGAGAGTGGGCAAAGAAGTGACAGATGGAATACAATATGGGAAAGTGTGAAGTTATGTACTTTGGTAGGAAGTATAGAATAGTACAACACAGGAACAAGCCCTTTGGCTCACAATGTCTCTGCTGACCATGATTACATTCTACACTAATTCTAATTGCAGTGCATAGTCTGTATCCCTCTATTTCCTGCCTGTTCATGTGTCTGTCTGAATGCCTGTTAAACCTTGCTATTGTATCTGCTTCTACCACCTCCTCTGGCAATGTGTTACCCTCTGTGTAAAAATAGCCTGCCTTGCGTATCTCCTTTAAACTCTTCCCCTCACCTTGGGGGAAAAAGATGCCAACTATCCATCCTATCCATGCCTCTTATAATTTTATATAATTCCATCAAGAAACTCTTCAACCTCTTAAGCTATAGTGAAAACAATCCAGGTTTGTCCAACCTTCTGTTATGGCTAACACATTGCAATCCAGGCAACATCCTGATAAACCTCTTCTACACCCTCTGCAGTGTCCTCATCCTTGACGATCAGAACTGCACACAATACGGCCAAATCTGGCCTAACTAGAGTTTCATACAGCTATAATATGACTTGCCAACTTATATACTCAGTGCCCTGACTGATGGAGGCAAGCCTCCTGTACCCCTTCATTACCACCTTATCCATTGTGTTGTCACTTTCAGAGTGACACTCCAAGATCTCACTGTACATCAATGCTCCTAAGGGTCCTGCCATTTACTGTATACTTTCCTCTTGCATTTGACCCTCAAAATGCATCACCTCAAATTTGTCTGAATTACACTCCATCAATTTCTCCATTCGCCAACCGATCTGTATCCTTTGGCAACCTTCCTCACTAACCATAGCTCCATCAATTTCCATGTCGTCTGCAAACTTATGAATCTGACCACTGACATTTTCATCCAAATCATCTTTTTATATTACAAACAGAGGTCCCAGAACTGATCGTTATGGAACACACTGGCACAGAGCTCCAGCCATAAAAACATCCCTCCACAAGTAACCTCTGTCTCTATGACCAAGCCAATTTTGTATGCAACTTAGCAATTCACCATGGATTCCATGTGATTTGATCTTCTAGACCAGCCTACCATAAATGACCTATCAAATGTTTTAGTAAAATCCATGTAGGCAACATTGATTGCCTTGCCCTCATCAATTATGTTCGTCTCTTTCTCAAAGTACTCCATTGCATTTATGAAGCAAGACACCCCCCTCCACACAAAGCCATGCTGGCTATCCCTAATAAGTCCATTATTTTGCCCAATACAAGTGAATGGAGGCATAAGCTTTTTCTAAATGGGGAAAGCTTTTGAAATCTGAAGCACAAAGAGATTTAAGTGTCCTCGTTCAGGATTCTGTTAAGGTTAATATGCAGGTTCATTTAGCAGTTAGGAGGGCAAATGCAATTTTAACATTCATTTCAAAGGACCTGGAATACCAGAGCAGAGATGTACTGTTGAAACTGTATCAGGCTCTGGTCAGACCATATTTGGCATACTGTGAGCAATTTTGGGTCCATAACTTTGAAAGGATGTGCTGGCCTTTGATGGGGTCCAGAGGACTTTTACAAGAATAATACGGGGAATGAAGGGCAAGCCATGTATGGAGTGGTTGGGAACTCTGGGTCTGTATTCAATGGAGTTTAAAAGGATGTGGGGAGAGTCTCGTTAAAACTTAGAGTATTGAGAGACCTAGCTAGAGGGGACACGGAACGTATATTTCCACTGCTAGGAGAGATGAGGAATCAAGGGCACACCCTCAGAGTGAAGAGACAACCCTTTCAGAATGGGGATGAGGAGAAATTTCTTCAACCAGAAAGTGGAACTCATTACCACATGAGGCTGTGGAGGCCAAGTCATCAAGTGTATCTCAGACAAAAATAGATAGATTATTGATTAGTAAAATGATCAAAGGTTATGGGAAGAAGGCAGGACAATGGGGTAGAGAAACATTGATCCATGACGGAATGACAAAGCAGACTAATTCTGCTCCGATATCTTATGGTCTTACGTACACCTGCTGTCTCCCAAAATGTACATGACTTCTCCCAAAGGCAGCTTACTTTTCCCATATCTGGGGCCATATCTGAAGGTATACCATACGGCTGCTAAGGGATACCCTTGCTATCCAAATGAACCCACAAAAGTCAGATCTGCTGCTACCAGACCTAATCCGTACGCATTGTGTTTTACCCATCTGGGTCATCAAAATCAGCCATACTGGACTTCTGTGAGCAGCTGACTCAGTGAAATGTAGATGCACAAAATATGGTATGCCTCTGTGAACGTGGTAGGTGCTGTAATTGGGAGACGGGCTTATGATTTTTGGACTCTTCTGCCATTTTCATGCTGTTAGAATCCAGGACCAAATCTCTTCACAATTTGGTTTTAAGAAAGCAATTACTTGGACATAGAGCAAGATTTGAAAGAAACCTTATTCTTTAAGATGGAAGTTTTCAATCTTGTTTATTAATTTTGAAATATTAAAGTGAACTTCATAAAATTGCTATCCATTAAGTAGTTGATGATGTGAATACCTTATGCGAATGTGGGGTAGTTAAAAATCATGTTACTTTCAAAAGGAAAGTGTGCAGGATACAGTTGACTGTAAACAAATTCATCTAATCATTTGCCAGTAGTGGTATTGTAATGTAATTAACTACATGTAGAATAGTGAGATATAATCAGAGGGTGTTTAGCACTAAATCTGACAGCTTTATGCTGACTCTTCTCCACAAACTAGCTCAAGTCCATTTTCACTTTATCATTTGATCTCTAGCCCTTTAATAATCACAGATTTTCTATTAATTAAGAAATTACCTCTGCAGCAACAAAGGTTTGATGCACAGAATTTCACATTCTAAGTATTTTATATTTGTAAAACAAATTGCTCGTAATTCTGCTTTTGTGATTATATTATGTTTGCACTGTCTAGTTCCTGTCTGTCTAACCTATTATGAGTGACAAGTTTCTTAATTGTAATGATATTTGCATAATGACATATTCCTGTTGTCTGCAGTTGGGTCTTTCTTTAACAATACTCTTAATCTGCTCCCAGTACTTAATCATTTATAAAATCTAAAATCTGATAGGGAAGCACAAGTTTATTGTCAGTTAGCATTCTGAATTGAGTTTTACCTTGGATTCCATGTCAATCTCTTAAACTGTGTGTTTGACTCCCTTTTTATAGATGTTAATTCGCACTGCCTTAGATTTGCACACTTGATTGTAACCTATGAATGCAATGATCAAATTCCCTTCTCAACTTCCCTCATCAATTAGTCTTAAGTACATTTATTCCTTTAACTTCTCTGGAGGTGAACCAAGCTAGTAGCATGTGAGGTCATTTGGTTTGGCTTGTAACCACTTTATTCCATTGCGGACAAAATGTTCAGAATTCTGTGTGCAACAGGTATATAAGAGCAAGAGTTGGTCATTCAGCCCATCATGCTTGCTCTGCTATTTTTTATGATAATGGCTGATCGAACACTCAATGGTTTTTACCAAACTATCTTTATAACCTTTACACCATTGATAATCAGAAATCTATCAATTGCTATTTTAAATATACTCAAAGACTGTAGATATGCTCAAACATTCACCACCCTCTCAATTAAAAAAAAACTGATCATCTCAGCATTAAATGCCATATATTTATTTTCAAATTCTGCCTCCTGATTGTGGACTCTCCAACCGGGGGAAGCGTCTTGCCTGCATCTACCATATGTGTCCCTTTATGTATTTTGTACATTTTAGTGAAATCACCTTTCATCCTTCTAAACCCTAGAGATTACAGACCCAGTTTACCTAATCTATCTTCATAGGTCAGATACGCAATCCTGGGAACAAGTTTGGCAAACCTTTTTTTCACTCCCTCTGTGCCAATAATATCTTTCCTGAGTTAAGGAGACCAAAATTGGTCACAGGTGTGGTCTAACCAATTTTCTTTACAATTAAAACAATACTTCACTACTCACATGCCCAAATGGTCTCTCGATCAAGGCTAACATTCTATCAGCCTTCTTAATAGTTTGCTGCATCTGCACATTAGCCTTCAGGGACTTATTGACAAGGATACCCAAGTCTCTTTACACATCTACACTTTCCATCATCTCACCATTTAAAGAAAACTGCACATTTGTTCATCCAACCAAATTGGATAGCCTCATATTTTACTATTATTAAATGGCATCATATTCAATGAATGCAAACATAAATGTTGTGGATAAATCACTACAAGTTACCTTTAATTCAGCTACTTATTAATAAGTAGTGAAACAATTATTTAAACGTTATTACATATAGCAATCAAAATAAAACCCTTAGTGTAGGCAAGTTAAGCCTCACAATTTAGCTATTACCTGATTAATGGTGAAATCTGGCCAGGACTTCTTCAGCAGTGTCTGTCTCTGGAAGTGTCCAGGGTTTGATCCTTATGCAATGTTTTTCTTAAAAGTTCTCTGGTGCAGTTCCGGTCTTATACAGATTTTCATCCTTCAGATCTGTGATAAGATATGTTGATGATGCTTTTAAAGTCCTTTCATCCAAGTTACTGTAGGTTTGTAGCTTGCCTTCATATTTGAAGTAGATCCTTTATTCCTTTTTACGTGGCTTAACAGTCTGTGTGAAAACAAAGCTTTCCTGTAGTTAGCTCTTTAAATTCTTCTGTGGGGCAATCATTTGTCCTTTGCGAGAATAAAGCATTCAGTTTATTAAACATGTGTCAAAGCAGCTTTGTCCATGTAGCCTCTATTCTTTCTTTTAGACATGGCTAATTCCTTTCAATTCCTGTATATGTTTGCCCTTGTTTTTAATAGTTTATTCCAGTCAAAATTATTACTGCTGCTTTTGAATATTACAGTTTATCTTTGATTCATGAACAGTTATTAAAGTTTTTACATCTGTAACATCACACAAAGTAATATTTTAGTTTCTCTGCCATTTCTCTATTCTCCCATTATAAGTTTTCCGGACACTGCTTTTAATAGACTCACATTCACCCTTGACACACGTTTTTACATACCTGTTGATACTTTTACAGCCCATTTTTATGGATTTTACTTGATTGCATTCGTATCCTAATCTTCCCTTCCTTAATTTTGTTGGTCCTCCTTTGCTGTATTGTAGAATCTATCCAGTCTTCAGATTTTATACTATTTACTACTCCAACTTTATAAGCTTTTCTTATAATCTGATGCAATCCTTAACCTCCTATAACAGCCGCAGTTGACTTTTTGAATTTTTGCAGTTTGGAGCAATGTGTAGTTACTGTTCATTGCCCATATACACTTGTATATTTTAACGTATTTTCCAATTCAGCTCATCTGCACTTCATGCTTGAATAATTTTCCATATTTTAACACTTTTCCTTCAAGTTTAATGACCTTATCTTCAAAAGTAATGCAAAAGGATCTTTTATGACAAGATTATTAGTTTGTATTACGTAATTCTCAAACTAAAATAGCCTGTCTCTCGGCAGCTTTTGACATTTACCTGATATAGCCAGAACAGTTTTGTTTGCGTACTATTATAGTAGTAAATGGAATACACATTTTATTTACCCACTTAAAGATATCTTAAGTTATGATAGTCTTTCTGCCCACCTTCTTCGACACTGCAGTCTTACAACCACCTTCACTGACCACATGTATCTTATGTCAGATTGTATTAAACCACTCTTTAGAGATAAGCAAAAATAAGACATTTTTCATCATCAAAGAATGGGATGTGACTGGAAGATTAAATAATAGTTCATGATTGTAAGGTCAGAAGCGGACATGTTTGCTGATGATTGCACAATGTTCAGCATGATTCATGACTTATCAGGTACTGAAATAGTCCATTCCCAAATAATTCAGGTTTTGACTGACAAGTAGCAAGAACCATTTGCTTCACAGCCAGGCAATGGTAATCTCTAATGAGAGAGAAAATAACCATTGTCTCTTGACATTCAATGGCATCATTACTGAATTCCCCCAGTTACCAGCATCCATGGCATTACTATTGCGCAGAAACTGAATAAGACTAGCCATGTAAAAACGGTGGCTGTAAGAACAGATCAAAGGCTAAGAATACTGTAGTGAGTTACTCACCATCTGACTTCCCAAGCTTGTCCACCACCTATAAGGCGCGTCAGGAATACTCCCCACTTGCCTGGATAAGTGCAGCTCTTACAGCTCTCAAGAAGAACATTCTATGCTGCAGACTTCAATGATCATCCAGGACAAAGTAGCCCACTTGTTTGACATCACAAAAATTCAGTCCCTCCAACACTAATGCAAAGTGACAGCAGTTTGTGCCATCCACAAAATGCACTGCAGAAATTTACCATTGCACCTTTCAAATCAAGGATCACTCACACTTGGAAAGGCAGCAGTTACTAGGGAAAGCTACCAATTGCAAGTTTCCCTCAAAGACACTATTGCTGTTCCTTCACCATCACTGGGTCAGAATTCTGGAACATCCTCCAAAACGACGTTATGGATATATCTTCATCATATAGACTGCAGTGGTATTAGAATCCGTTCACCACCATCTTCTCAAGGCAGAAGTGGGTACTGCAGATGCTGGAAATCAGAGTCTAGATTAGACTCCAACACCACTCTAATCTAGACCTCCACCATCTCCTCAAGAGGAACAAGAGACAGGCAATTAGTGATGGCCCAGCCTGCATTGCTCACATCCCGTTAATTAATTGAAAGAAGAAAATAGAATTCTTTAAAACAAGCACCTAACCTACATTTAAAGCTCCTCTAAACAATACAGGATTGGCAACTCATGTTGCATTCTGGTCCCACAAAATATTTTTAGGCAATATTCTAAATAAAGCTCGTTCTCAAATGTATTTGGAACAGGTACAAGAAGTGCAGGATTGCAATCATCTTTGTTGTACTTGCTTCAGACTGCCCATTTGCTCAGGTTAAAGTAAAAGCATATGTAGGTGCTATGAATTAAGTGAAGAACAATTGCTATTGTACAGAGGTGATTGTGTAACGGCTACTATATATCATTATCTGTTTAATCGGTATTGGTATATTTGTGTGGAAATTCCTTGTGTGGGGGACATGGTACATTTTTATTTCTTGAAAATTGACCAAACTCCTTGATCACTTGTAAGATGACAGATAGTAACAGTATGACAAGTAGTGAATTAATATGACTGTTCCCATATAGTGTCAACATGCGGCATTATTTTGTGCAGAGTCCCAACAGCCTGTCTTCCATGGAGAGGTGAATTTGTCTTCATGGCTACTACTACCACAAGCTTTTGTAACAGGTGAAAACAAGGTGGCAGAATGAGGCTCCTTGTGAGATCCCATAATGAAAAAGAAATGCAAGGGAGGTGTTTGCTGCAGAAGTTGTGTATGAAGAGATGGATGTGTCAACAGTTGTCATTCTGTCAAGCTTTTGAAGCACAAAGTCCCATTATACGTGATAGAAAACATTTCTGGACATCCATAAAAAGAAGCAAGGGCTTTTGCATCAATAATTATGTGACTTTAGCAAGGCCTTCAGCAAGGTACAATGGTAGACTGATTAGTAAGGTTAGATCACACGGATTCCAGGGAGAGCTAGACAATTGGATACAAAATTGATGGGACAGTAGGTGACAGAGGATAGTGGTAGAGGCTTGTGTCTGTGGCCTGTGACCAGTGGCGTGATGCCAGGATCAGTGCTGGGTCCACTGTTGTTCGTCATTTATAGAAACAATTTGGATGAGAATACAGGAGGCATGGTTAGTAAGTTTGTGGATGACACCAAAATTGGTGGTATGGTGAACAGTGAAAAAGGTCATCTAAGAGAACAATAGGATGTTGATCAACTCAGCCAATGGGCTTAGGAATGACAGGTGGAGTTTATGCAGATAGATGTGTGCTGTTGCATTTTGGTAAGACAAGCCAGGGCACGACTTACACAGTTAATGGTGGAGCCTTGGGGAGTGTTGTCAAACAGAAAGGCCAAGGGATGCAGGCCTTTGAAAGTGGTGTCACATGCAGACAGGGTGGGGAAGAAGGCATTTAGCAAAAGCAGCAGTGCTGCACAGTCATGGATTGTTGTCATAGATATTCCTCCACCTTCTTAGCCTTTCTCCATGACCATCTGAAAGAAGACTTTAAGTATGCTCCACTTCCTTCAAATGTTGATTGAAAATAATCCTCAGTTGGGAGATGCAAATGAAACACTCCTTTCCCAGCTTTCTGCACTTCAATAATTTCAAAATAGCTTGTTTTTTTCCTCCCCTTAACCACTCCTATGCTAGACACTGTTTCAAATGCAGTATGGTAATAACTAATGGTAATAGCTACGAAATTGGCGCAAAGAAAATTCTTTTCCAAAAGGAGATTATGCTAGCTAAATTTTCATTGCCCTGATGAATACAAGAATGCATTCATTCATCACACTCTCCTTTGAAAAGCCCCAGTAAAGCCCTGCACTAAAATGATTTTGCTGTCCTTTTATTCAGAGGATTATGGCAACTAACGTTTAATTAACTTAATCTACTTAAGAGATCATGACAATCAATTTGGTGTATGACACTCCGTGTCAGAATGCTCCGGTAGGACTCCACACATCGACAAACACATACAGAACTCACTTCTTTGTAAGACAACTGACAGAAACCCACAACCTTGCATAGACATTAATGTCAAACTGAGGGGCATCTGACAACAACTTAGAAACATAGGAACAGGAGTAGGCTATTCAGTCCTCGAGTCTGCTCTGCTATTCAATATCCCTTGATACGTTTGCTTAATAAAAAATTGTCTATCTCAGATTAAAATTTAACAATTGAATTAGCATTGACTGCTATTTTTGAGGAAAAGAGTGCCACACCTCCAGTACTCTTTACTTGTAAAAGTCTTTCTAACATCTCGTCTGAATGGCCTGGCCCTATTCTTAGACTATGTCCCCTGGTTGTAGAATTGTCAACCAGTGGAAATAGTTTATCTTTCTCTATCTAGTCTTTCCCTGTTACTATCCATAGTTGTAAACCTGTATTGAACTCCCTCCAGGCCCAAGACATCCTTCCCAAGGTATGGTGACCAAGTCTGCTCACAGTGCTAGGGTGGGGTCGAACTAAGGTTTTGTATAATTGCAGGATAATATCTGCATCCCTGTACTCCATCCTTTTAAATATGAAGATCAAAATTCCATTAGCATTCTTAACTATTTTCTGCACCTGTTCTTGACATTTTAAAGAGCTTTGTACGTGAACCCCTAATCTCATTAGACATCCACTGTATTTAACTTTGTGCATTCTAAAAATCTTGATCTACTGTGTACCCTCACATTTGCTTATATTAAAATACATCTGTCACAGCTTTGCCTATTCACCTCATCTATCAATATCTTGTTGTAATTTTATGCTGTCATCATCACTATCTAACATTGTTGCCAAATTTTGTATTGTCAGCAAATTTGGATATATTTGACTTTTTATTCTTTATCCAAGTAATTTAGTGAATATTGTGAATAATTGAGCCCCCTAACACAGATCCCTGTGGGACATCACTAGTCATGTCTTGCCATTGAGTACTTATCCCATTATCTATTTCCTGCTATTCAACCAATTTCCTATCCATGTCAGTAAATCCCCAATTCCATTGGCTTCCACTTTAGTTAACAGTTTCTTGTGTAGGAATTTATCAAAAGCTTTATGTAAGTCCAATAAACAGCATCCATTAACTTGGTTCTGTCCACCAGCAGTATCACCTCTTTAAAAAAAAACTCTGAGATTTGTCTTGAATCCATGAAATCTCCCTGATTAATGGAGATTTTACAAGGTAACCACATACTCTACCCTTGATCTCCAACAATTTCCCAGTTAACTGATCTGTAATTCCCTGGTTTCCCTTCTTAAACAGCAGAGTGACATGAGAAAATTTCCAAACCAGGGGTACAGTTCCCGAATCCAGGAAACTCTGCTAGTTTATTGTTAGGGCATCAGCAGTGTACTCTCCTACCTCCTTTAACATCCATGGATAGAAACCATCACATCTTGGGGATTTGCCACTCTTCAGTTCCATTAATTTCCCCACTATTGATGATTACTTAAGCTAATTTTATTTAGACCCTGTCTCTGATCCTCTCTTAATTTCTTTGGGATTTGCGGCAACACTTTTCCTTTACTGTTGTGAATATGAATCAAAATATTCATTCAGCATGCCTGCCATTTCCCCCATGACAATATCCCTGCAGCCTTCAGTAGGCCAGTTGTACTTTTAACCAGCCACTTTCTCGTTATATAACTATAACATCTCTTCCTATTTTCTTTTATGTTCCTTGCAAGTTTCCTTCCATAATTCTTTTTAGCCATACTTATAAACCACCTTGTGGTCCTTTGTTGGTTTTTGCATTTGTCCCATTCTGTGGGGTCCAAATTTTCTTTGCATTTTTAGAATCCCTTTTTTATTTTTATTCTGTCCCTTGCCTCCTTAGATTCCTTGCCTCCTTAGATGTGAAGTGGAGCTTATTTACACAGTTAATTTACCCAAAATATTCTATTTCACACTTTTCTGAATTCAAGGGAATGTCATCTATCTGCCCACTCCTACTAACTTAGTCATGTTCTGCTGCATTCTTATTCCAAAATCCCTAATTCACCTGCAAATTCAAAATTATTCCGTATGTCTACATGCAAAGTAATAATATAAATTGAAATGAAAGGGAGCCAGCAGTGATGCCTCGTTCATACCATTTCCCAAATGTCATCCACACACCTTAATTTTGACAAGAAATCATATAAACATTGAAATATTCCTCATATGAACCACCTTCTGTGTGAAAAGGTTGCCCTTCAGACTCTTTTAAATCATTCACCTCACCTTAAGAATATGCACCCCCCTAGTTTTGAAGGTCCCCTCTAGGGAAAAGTCCTTTGCTATTCATCTTATCTATGCCCCTCATGATTTTTTTTAAACCTGTATAAGATCATTCCTGAACCTCCTACACTCAAACAAAAAAAGTCCCAGCCCATCCAGCCTCCCTGTAATTCAAACCCCCCAGTCCTGGCAACATCCTTGTAAATCTTTTCTGAGCACTCTCCAATTTTATAATATCCTTTCTATAGCAGGACGACTAGAACTGTATACAGCACCCCAAATGTGGCCTCACCAACGTCCAGTACAACCTTAATATGACATCCCAACTCCTATACTCAATAGTCTGAGCAATGTAGGCAAACACACTAAATACTTTCTTAATCACCCTATCTACCCGTGATGCAACTTCCAAAGAACTATGCACGTGAACCCCTAGATGTCTCTGTTCGATAACACTATCCAGGTCCTACATTTGTTTTACTGCCCTGCCCTTGTTTGTTTGACCAAAATGCAATATCTCGCATTTATCCAAATTAAACTCCGTTGACCACTCCTCAGCCCATTGGCCCAATTGATCAAGATCCCTTTGTAACCTTACATAACCTTCTTCACTACCAACTATATCACTAATTTTGGTGTCATCTGCAAACTTACTAATCATGCCTCCTAACCTCTCATCTAAATTGTTTACATATATGACAAACAACAAATAACGTGGGAAAATGGTAAATTATCCATTTAAGCAGAAAGGGTTTAAAAAAAAAGGAGATAATCTGAATGATGACAGTGCTGAACTTTGGTTTTGATTTATATTATTATTTTGCATGCAAACATTTGGAATAATTTTGAATTTGTAAGTGAATAAGGGACTTTGGAATAAGAATTCAGCAGAACATGATTAAGTTAGTTGTTTGTAATTTTGATGTCATCTGCAAACTAAATTCTCATCCAAATCGTTTATAGAAGTGACAAACAACAGTCCTAGGGAGTGTTGCTGAACAAAGAGACCTTGGAGTGCAGTGGAGTCACAGGTAGATAGGATGGTGAAGAAGGCATTTGGTATGCTTTCCTTTATTGGTTAGAGTATTGAGTACAGTGGTTAGGAGGTCATGTTGCGGCTGTACAGGACATTGGTTAGGCCACTGTTGGAATATTGCGTGCAATTCTGGTCTCCTTCCTATCGGAAAGATGTTATGAAACTTGAAAGGGTTCAGAAAAGACTTACAAGGATGTTGCCAGGGTTGGAGGATTTGAGCTATAGGGAGAGGCTGAACAGGCTGGGGCTGTTTTCTCTGGAGCGTCGGAGGCTGAGGGGTGACCTTATCGAGATTTTCAAAATTATGAGGGGCATGGATAGGATAAATAGACAAAGTCTTTTCCCTGGGGTCGGGGAGTCCAGAACTAGAAGGCATAGGTTTAAGATGAGAGAGGAAAGATATAAAAGAGACCTAAGGGGCAACATTTTCACGCAGAGGGTGGTACGGGTATGGAATGAGCTGCCAGAGGAAGTGGTGGAGGCTGGTACAATTGCAACATTTAAAATGCATTTGAAAGGAAAGGTTTGGTGGGATATAGGCCAGGTGCTGGCAGGTGGGACTAGATTGGGTTGGGATATCTGGTCGGCATGGACAAGTTGGACTGAAGGGTCTGTTTCCATGCTATACATCTCTATGACTCTATAACCAGGTGGACCTCATAGAATATGAAGTTCCTGATTGAGTGGGCCACTTGTGCCATTTAATAAAATGATGGCTGCTCTGATTTCAATTTCAACTCTACATTCCTACACACCCTTTGATAATTTTTCATCTCTAAACAAAAATCAATTAATCTCTGCCTTAAACATTTTTACAGATTCTGCACCACTGCCTTTTGAGGAAGGAAATTCCAAAGGCTCATAATCCTCTGAGAAATTTGTTTCCCTCATCTCTGTCTTAATTAAGTGACCACCTATTTTTGAACTGTGACCCCTGATTTTAGATTTTCCTGCAAGAGGAATTATCCTTTCCACATCCACCTGGTCAGGTCCCCTCAGGATCTTATATGTTTCAGTTGTCACCTCTGACTCTTCATAACCTTAGAGGATTCGTGGCTAGCCTGTTTAGCGTTTCCTCATGCGTCAATCTACTCATTCCAGGTTTAATCTAGTTAACCATCTCTGAACTGCTTCCAACACATCAACATTCTTTAGCAAGTATGGTGATTAGTACTGTACTTCAGATGCCCTGTATAACTGAAGCATAACCTTCCTACTGTTGCATTCAGTTCCCCTTACAATACATCATTGCTCACTGTACCTGCAGACTAATCTCCAGTGATTCTTGCAGTAGGAAGCCCAGATCTCTCTGCAATTCAGAGTTCTGTATTGTCACCATTTTGATTATCTCCTTTTTTAAATCCTTTCTGCTTAAATGGACAATTTCCCACTTTCCCACATTATACTTAATTTATCAGATGTTTGTCCAACCACTTAACCTGTCTATATCCTTTTGTAGACTCCTAATGTCCTCTTCACGACTCACTTTCCTACCTATCTTTGTTTCATCAGAAAACTTAGCTACCATACCTTCAATTCCTTCATCCAAATTATTTATGTAGATCATGTAGAGTTGATGCCCCAGCATCGACACCTGTGGCACACCACTCATAACATCTGCCAGACTGAAATAGAGACATTTATTCCTATGTTCTGTTTGCTGTTAGCCAGCTAACCTTGCATTCACAGCAATATATTACCTCCAAAAACATTCGATTTTATTTTCTAAAATAAGCTTTGATGTGGGACCCTATGAAATATCTTCTGTAAATCAAATTACAATGCATCCACTAGTTTCCCAGCACTTCTTCAAAGATCTCCAAAAAATTAATTAAACGTTATTTTCTTTTGACAAACCCATGCTGGCTCTGCCTGCAGTATTGGGCCCAAACTTCTCTCCTTTAAACTGTGTGTAAAATTCAATTATGCAATAGTCACTGATACCCAGAGACACTGTCACTACAAGTCTATAATTAATCTTACCTTGTTGGTCAAAATCAGGTCTAGTATAGCCTGCTCTCTGGCTAGTGCCCTAACATGCTGGTCTAAGAAATTGCCCCAATAACAATCAATAAATTTCTAAAATCTAAACTACTTTGGCCCCATCTGATTTTTCCACATACTAGAATTGACAGTAATTTTAATTTTCTAAACATGTACTAGGAAAACGGTTAGTGTATTTAAGTGTACTTGGAATTTTTAGGTCAAAAACATTCAAATTTGTGTATTTGCAGAAAGCCTGTCTAAAATGTAAGTTAGCAAATTGTAACCTGGACCACAGATAATAATGGCAGTAGTAAATCTTGCAATAATTACTTAAGACTCAGTTTCTTTATTATCCTAGTTAATACACAAGTTCTGTTGCTGTTTTCCTTGCAGAGCCATGTTTGAGGTTCACATGAGGGAAAGGGATGATGGAAGTGTAAAAATCACTAATTTATCTCCGGAAGCTGTGAAGGCATTTCTGGATTTTGCTTACAAAGGATATGCACGGATATGTGAGACCAATGTTGAAATGTATTTTCAGATGTCTTCATTTCTTCAAGTATCTCTGTTAGCTAAAGGCTGCGGTGATTATCTCATCAAAAAAATCGATGTCAAAAACTGTTTCCAAATTTTGTCTCTGTCTGAGAGTTATGGTTCGACCAATTTGTACAATCATGCTTTGCAATTTTTAGTGAAGCACTTCTTTCTTCTGTCAAAGTCAAATGATTTCTTAGAAATTAATGTTGGAGTGCTAGAAAAATGCCTTGAAGCAGATGCCTTGAACGTCCCTGATGAGGACACTGTTCTGAATGCTGTACTTCAATGGACTCAATATGAAGTGGAGACAAGAGAAAAACATTTACCTTGCCTGATTAATCTTGTGAAATTGCATCAGCTATCCAAAGAAACTCTGGAGAACTTAATGAGATCTGAAGGTTTGCTAGCAAATAATCCTGAATGTATGGAATCAATTTGTAATGTTTTTGATAAATTTGAAGAGCACAATGGGCTTTTAACTGATGCAAGACCATCCACAATAGAAAGCTACATATTTGTTCATAAAACAGAAGAAAATAGTACAATAAAGCATACCTTTTGCTATAACATTAAAACTGATACCTGGAAAGAGTTGCCTGCTGCAAATATTATTGATTTTCCAGGGTCAAGTTTGGTTGTTTATGGAGAAAAAATATTTATTACTGGAGGATGTCAGATTAGTTGCAGTAAATCTATACGATTGCACATTGCAGAACGATGTCATGATGCGACTGACCAGACATGGTGTTACTGTCCAAGAACAAACAATTTCACTTCAGTTTCATCAATGAAGAACTCTCGGACCATGCATTCATCAGTTGTCGCAATGAAGCAACTTTTTGTAATAGGTGGGAAAACCAGAGGAGCACAAGAAATGCGAAGTCTTTTAAATGTTGAATCCTACAACCCTCTTACCAAAGAATGGAGATCAGCGAGCCACTTGCCAAGAGGAATTTACTATCCAGAAGCAAGTGCCTGCAACGACGTTATCTATGTCCTTGGATCGGAGGTAGAAATAGCTGATGTCTTCAATCCATCATTAGATTGTTTCTTCAAATACAATGTGTCCTCTGATCAGTGGTCAGAACTTGTTGCAGAATTTGGCCAGTTTTTTCATGCTACTCTTGTGAAAGCTGTCTCAGTGAATTCCACATTGTACATTTGTGACCTTTCTACTTACAAAGTCTACAGTTTTTGTCCAGAAACTTGTGTTTGGAAAGGTGAGGGCTCATTTGAGTGTGCCGGCTTTAATGCAGGGGCTGTTGGGATTTCAGACAAAATTTATATTTTAGGTGGAGATTATGCTCCTGATGAAATCACAGATGAGGTACAGGTGTACCATAGTCGCAGATCGATATGGGAGGAAGTATCCCCAATGCCCAAGGCTTTGACAGAGTTTCACTGTCAAGTGATTCAATTTAGCAGAAATAGGGATCCCTGGAAAAATTAATTGTAATGTCTGTTTTTGATTGGTGATAATTGGCTCTTTATTTAGTTCCAATTATTTATATTTGATTTTAATTTAATTAGTTATTTATTTTCTCCCTAAAATCGTGTCACCTCACTTCCCGAGAGATGGGAACGTGGAAAGAATGTTAAAAAGCAATTCGACAGTACTGACCAAAACCAAATCCTTTGTCTTTGGTATAAAACAGAGTTAACATAATTTTCTGAAAAGGACAAATGTTTGACAAATGTATTAGATTTCCCTGAACATGTTGGAACAAGGGAACTAGTAAAGGTAGTGATTTTGAATTTCCAAAAGGCATTTGATAAGATACCACTTAAATGTTTAGCTCCAACGTTAAGAACTTGTGGAGTTGGAAGTTGTATAATAGCATGGATAAAAAAAAATGGCTGTCTAATAGGAAACAGAGACTGAATAAATGTCATTTCCAGTTGGCAAACTCTAATTAGTAGAGTGTCACAGGCCTCAACTATCCAGTCTGTAATGATTTGGACGAAGGGACCAACTCCATTTTAGCCAGATTTGCTCAAGAAACAAATACAAGTGGGAAAGAAAGTTGTGAGGAGGATATAGTGCATCTGCAAAGAGAAACAATTACGTTAAAATGAGTGGACAAACCCTTGACCGGTGGTGCTCACTGTGTCAAGAAGGATAGGTAAGCAGAATATTATTTGAATGCAGAGAGAAAACAGAGTGCTGTGATACAGAGGGATCTGGGTCTCCTTCTTTATGAATAACAATGCAAACATACAGGTTCAGAAAGGAAATCAAATGGAAAGTTGTCTTGTGTTGCAAGGAGGATGAAGTATAAATGTAGAAACATCTTTTTACAGCTTTACAGGGCATTGATGAAACTAAAACTATATTGTTTTTGTTTCCTTATTTAAGGAGGCATATATCTAGGATTCCAAAATCCAACTTAATTTTTACTGTAACACTCAGGGTCTGACTAAGTATGAGACCATGTCAGATACAATTGTCTTTAGATAAGATTTACAAATTTATTAAGTTATCAAAACAAGTAACAGAAATGACACTCAACCAGACAATGGACTCAGCCATTGCACAATGAATACCAACCCTGTCAGGTGGCTGGAGTATGTCTCCTCTTTCTTCTACTTTCTTATTTTTGCATACACAGCTATTGAAAAGTCAGCCTTATTGATCCCTTCCAAATCACAATCCATATCAGAAATGACTCTGAACTCCAATATTGCATAATTAGATACATAATTGATTAGGTGATATGTGCATAATGCATGAAAAGTTCATGGCCAATCTTTGATTTCCAATTGGTTTCGTTAAAAATTGTGGTCATTTTAGTTGTATCACTTCCTAGAACCTGAAGATTTAATTCTTTCACATGTCAATCAATTTATAAGATCAACGCTTTATTAACAGCTTGTTCCTCTTCGTTTACCCTTTCAGCAATTTCTACAGGATAAGATTATATCTGTAAATCAAATTTGTGTGTCTGCTAAGTGCATGGAGTACCATCTTACGTGATTAACTACTATCCCAAATATTCCAAATGGTAACATAAAAATTCTCCAAAATCTACTGATTGATCTTTTAAGGTCTTATTCAGTGGTGGAGTCATCCTAATCAGCAGACCTTCACCTATCATTTCATGTGGTTTGTAGCTCACCACTGAGATAATAATACATTTTATGGTACATTCCTTGTCCAGTTGTTTATAATAGAGGGTTATATGCTATAATGTCCTCATGAATGATATCACACATTTATTGTCTCAGATCTTGCTTAACTGATATAAATCACTCATAAATTCAAGCACCTGTCAAAGATTTTGTTTTAGAGGCCATTTGCTTAATATGTTTTTTTCTCCCCAGTTATGTATATTTGTAACAAATTATTTTAAAATAAGGAACATTGTAGAAAAGTTGCTTATAACTATTTAATATAAACTTACATAAAATTATTAAGTACTAATACATAAGGTCATAAAGTAGGTAACACTTAAGTTATGTAAAGTGTGTATAAAACATAAATGCACGATAAACATTGAATAAATACTAAGACAGTGAAATATTTTCATACATTAAATCAATATATAACTTCCATAACAGAACAATTATGCTGCTCACAAAACTAATCATGCATTTTTACAAAAGTTAACTCTAAATATGTTTAGCAAAATATGCAACACTTTTTTCTACTTCAAACACTACAAATTAAAAACCTAGATCACAGCTGTTATCTCTTTCCTCTGCTGATCGTGCAAGATTCTTACTAACAACTTGAATCTAAAAGAATGTCATTTGCTCATTAAATCATTGCAGAGTTTGTCAGTTTATTCTCGGTAAAACCTGTGATGTGACACTAAACAGTCACATTATTAAAACCCTACATTGGTTATAATTAAATCAAGATAACATATTGTCAGGTTCATTGGTTAATATATTCTGAACAAACTAATTATGAAACATGAATTTCCCTACTTATTTCTGAATTAGAGGCAGTTCAGAAAAGCTTTGTTAGATTGATCCCTAAGTTGAAGGGATGACCTATTGAGGTTTGATTGAGCAAGTTGGTCCTGCTCTCACACCCATTTGAGTTTAGAATTGTGAATGATGGTCGTCTTAAAACATGAGGGTGCTTGATTGCATAGATATTAGGAGTATATTTGGAAATGAGGGCATCGTTTCAAAAGAAGGGTCTCCTATTTAAGAGAAATTAGGAGGAATTTCTTCTTTCAGATTGTTGTTAATCCTTGTTCTTAGTAGAGAATTCCAATGGAAATGGGGGTCATTGAATGTTTTCATGGCTGAGTTAGACAAATTTTGATCTGCAAGGGAGTTGATGGTTATTTGAAAAAGGTAGAAAAGTGGAGTTGAGATTATTATCTTGTTGATTGACTCAAGGACCAAATGGTCTACTCCATTAGCATTCAAGGCTGGTAGTGGATATTTGGCCTGTGGAGCACTACCAATAGAGACATTGATTACAAAAGCTGATGAACATAATGATTGGTCAAGTCGGTTGATTCGAGCAGAAAGTTGGGCCAATTGTGATGGTAATGTCCCACTTATGTGTAATCAGTGGTTTAACAATATATTAGCAGCTATCACATCTATACTAAATTTAAAAAAAAGAGAAGAAAAAAAAACAGGAGCGCCCCTCCCCTTCACTGTTTTGATCACACAGCACTGCCCTTTGATGTGAAGGGCAGTGTTTGTCACTGGCCACCCGGGTGTTTTCCTATCTTCCTGGTGGTGGAATTTGAATAAAGATTCGTGCAAAACAAAAAAAGGAGAAAAAAAAATAAACAGGAGATAAGGGCAGTGTTTGTCACTGGCCACCCGAAAAAGAAAAAAAAAAATCACATCCGTACTGGCCCGGGTGTCCTTGGAGAAGGAGCACGCGGTGTCGACCAACACCCTGGAGTTGTTCAGGGAGAGATGGGCGCCGCAGGGAGTGGAGTGCATCATTTCTCCCTCCAACTCTATTTTGATTTAGTCCCTACCCTCCCCTTCACTGTTTTGATCACACAGCACTGCCCTTTGATGTGAAGGGCAGTGTTTGTCACTGGCCACCCGGGTGTTTAAAAAAAAAAATCACATCCATACTGATGTAAAGTATTTTGAAGAATAAATACCTCATAAGGGGTGATGTCCTTTTACTTGGTTGGTTCTGTGAATTTTAAAAATGAACAAAATATAAAAGTCATGAATCCCCTGGTTGAGTGACACAGTTTTGGGGTCCTTATGGAGCAGCTGAATACATGGCAGAAGGTTTTCTTTCCTTCAAGTGACAAAAAGGTCCTTAAAACAAGTAACTAACTCAGGAAAAAAACCCACAATTATTTGGCAGAAATTGTCAAATGCTTGTAAGCATCATCTTATGAATATAGATTTGGTACCACAGTTCATTTAAATGGCGAAGACCCCTAGGAAGGGATTGATGCTCTCCTACCTCCTCATATTTGACCTTGTAACAAATTCTTCTGTGCCTGTCCTTTGCACTCCAAGCTGTTATCATTACTTTTCCATTTGCAGCTTGTCCAATTATAGCAGGTAACCATACCAGCTTTCTCCTTATAATACTTACACTTCCTTTGACCTTGTAACAAATTCTTCTGTGCCTGTCCTTTGCACTCCAAGCTGTTATTCGTTACTTTTCCATTTGCAGCTTGTCCAATTATAGCAGGTAACCATACCAGCTTTCTCCTTATAATACTTACACTTCCTGCTGCTGCTCCCATCCCAATAGGCATAGCATAAAACAACTGTCAATGTTCACCTGATCACAAATATAGGCTTTTCATGCCTCTGCCAGTTACTTCCACACTTCTCACTCCAGTTACTCTCATGCAAATGAATGCCTCCGTCCTTTTGTCTATAACTCTCTGTTTCAATAGGGACATGAGATAAAGATGCCTCAACAGGTTGCACATCTCTTCACAAAAAACACGCACTAAATTACTCCAAATCATTTTGTAGGTGGAGCTAGAAAGGAAAGCGACCTTCACCACAGAAGAGATCATTTGCCTTCATTCAGCCCCTTAACACAGTTGGACAAAGCCATGCTAATCTTTAATGAAGACAGCTTGAAGAACACCTGTGATGATAGGTTTGGAAGCAGTGGTCCCCAGCTCTTTCCTACTGGCTGCCCAGTGCTGCCATACAGCTGCCATGTAACTTTTGACACGATGCTGACACTTCTCTCCATCAGTAGGTTTTCCTAATATTTACATTCTAGGAGAGAATACAAAGGAATATAAGTGTTCCAGTATAAGTGCATCCAACATCAGTCTCTCTTTCCAACCCACCACCCAAAAAAAAACACCAGTGTGGAAGTTGACACCAGTTGGGATGAATGGTCAGCTGGGAGGGAATGCTCAAGGTGATTTATGAAACAACTGAGCAATTGCAGGAGCTAATGGAGTTTAATGTGGGTAAGTGTGAGGTTATCCATTTTGGTCAGAAGAATAAAAAGGCAGTTATCTAAGTAGAGAGAAACTTAAATGCTTTTGTGCAGTGGACTCTGGGCATGCTCAAGCAAGAATCGCAGAAGGTTAGTGTGTAGGTACAGCAGGCATTGAGGAGAGCAAATAGAATTTTGGTATTTATTGCAAAAGGAATGGAGTATAAAAGTAGGGAAGTATTGTAGTGACTCTGTAAGGCATTGGTGAGACGGTATTTGGAGTATTACACACAGTTTTGGTCCACTTACTTGAGAAAGGGTGTAATTGATTTGGACGCAGTACAAAAAGCTTCACCAGATGAATTCCAGAAATGAAAGGATAGATTCAGCAGTTTAGGCCTACACTCAATGGAACTTGGAAGAATGAAGAAGATCTAATGGAGGTAGATAAGATTCTAAAGTAGATTCACAAAGTAGATGTGGAATGGATGTTTTCCATTTTGTGGCAATCTGGAATGAGAGGTCATAGTTTTCGGCTAAGTGGTGGCAGATTTAAAACAGAGATAAGGAGCAAGGTTTGAGAAGATTTGTAGCTCAGGTTGTGGTTTTGGAAGTAGGTTTGCTCACTGAGCTGCAAGGCTCATTTCCAGACGTTTCATCACCCTACTAGGTAACATCTTCAGTGGGCCTCAGGCAAAGCATTGCTGAGAATTCCTGCTTTCTATTTATATGTTTGGGTTTCTTTGGGTTGGTGATGTTATTTCCTGTGGTGAAGTCACTTCCTGTTCCTTTTCTCAGGGGGTGGTAGATGTGGAGATGAGGAGAAATTACTTCTCTCAAAGGGTCATGACTCTGGAATTCCCCAGTGCAGTGGACACTGAGACATTGCATAAATTTAAGGAGGACAGATTTTTAATTAGGAATGGATTAAAGGTTCAGGGAAACAGGCAAGAAAGTGGCTTTGAGGCTGAGATGAGATCAGCCATAATTGTATTAAATGACTGAGCAGGCTTGAGGGGTTGAATTGCTGATTCCTAGTTCTTCTATTCTAATGAAAAGACCTCAAGAGATGGCACACCACGGGAGAAGCCCACATACTTGCTCTTTTGTAAAGGATAAAGATGCTGATTTCAGAGGCTTAACCAACGAAAGAAAAGTGCTTAACAAGAAGCCTGCCAAAATATGTCTTGAGTATAGAGAAATACAAATGTAACATGTAGAACATTAGTACTCTGCAAGTTCCTGTGGACTATGTGATTACCTTTGTGGTTACTACAGGAGAAAGTGAGGACTGCAGATGCTGGAGATCAGAGCTGAAAATGTGTTGCTGGAAAAGCGCAGCAGGTCAGGCAGCATCCAAAGAACAGGAGAATCGACGTTTCGGGCATAAGCCCTTCTTCAGGAAGGATTCCTGAAGAAGGGCTTATGCCCGAAACGTCGATTCTCCTGTTCCTTGGATGCTGCCTGACCTGCTGCGCTTTTGCAGCAACACATTTTCAGCTTTGTGGTTACTACAGCCAAGACCTATAAGCAGGATTCTGTGTCACCAGTTTTTGTTGCTTTGATTGGCACCAATTTGAGCTTCAATTAGTCCCTTGGTTCTATTATCTCTGCCAGTTTCAAAATGTTGATGCTGGCAAACCAAGACTTGGGTCTGGATTTTCTTCTTCTGAGAAGTAACAGAATGGAGGTAATTTTTTTAACCTACTTGCTCTGGAATTGGCCTGTCTCCTCTCCAGCTTTGGGTCTGCCACCTTGCGGGCTAGATCCATCTCCCTGCCAACTAAGACCCCATCCCTGGAAATTCTTGCTCAAAGCTGATGACAGAGGCGATTTCACAAACTGGAATTGAACCTGTCTGATGATGTCTTCGAAAGAGAAATTCCAGCACTGGGTTCTGTACTGTGTGCACCAGTCATAGATGGCATTAGTGTTAATGGATGGAGATTTAATTTTATGGAGTACAAATAAATAGATTTGTTCAAGTATTGTCAATATGGGCTTTGAGTGGGTGTACAGTACAATCAGCTGAAACATAGCTCTAATTATTGTTGGTGAGGTACAGCCTTCCTCATACTTCATCCCATTCCTTACTTGACCTCAAACTCTCTCATTTCAAATGTTGGAAGGATCTTTATTTCAGATTTCTGTGAACTGATAAATTGTGTAGGCTAGAGAGATATCTCAACAATGTAATGCATTCTTTATAGCCTCAAAAGGAGGAATTCACCTTGATTTTCCCCAGAGTTTCAAGCCTACCTAAGCATAACAATTTGATTTAGTGCTGCCATGGCTCACTGTGTCCCTTTGTTCACCAGCACACAATTCGTCCACAGAGGTATCAGAAAAGTGTCGGTAAATAGTGTACTTTGCTTCCCAGTTGCACACAATTAGGTATGGCAGGCTATATCTATGCAGCATCATAGCTTCCAGGGAACAAGACACATAGCAGTGTGATTTTTCCCATGGTTGTTGCATACTTTTTACTCTTTAAAGAGTGGTACCTTTTCCTATTAAGGAATGAAGCTAGCTTTTCTGGTAGCTTGATGGTCACATTTGTGTCACTGGCTCCCTGTAGCCAGGAAACCCTGTAATTGCTGCAAACCGCACATCATTTGCCTGTTGGCTCAAGGAGAAGCTTGATGTAATGATTGGTATCCATCAGATTCCTCTTGCTGCTGCATCTTTTCCTTCTTTTCTTCCTCCATCCACAAATAAATAACAAGGATTATTTTGTTCCTCTTCCAAATACTTCCTTCTGCAAATGAAAGGATTAAACTGTGGAATAAAATAGCATAAAAATCTCCCAGATCCAAGAATACCAAAAAAAACCACATGCAGGACTGTGGCATGTGAAGTTTTGCAAGTGAACCTTTAAATAGCTCTCCCCGTCTTACTTTCTTCTTTGTACCAATTAAAAGTAGAGTAGTTCCATTATTCAGCATAACCATAATCAATGAAAATGGCACTTAAATATCCTAATGAGCCTCTAGTCTTTCAGGCTGCACCAGTATTTACTGTAAAACAATGTAAAGTTTTTCTTTTCAAAACCTGAAAAAATCATCTGAAAGTTGCAATTAAAAAACTTCAATTAATCTAATTGTAATGTGTTACTTCTTTGCAAATTACAGTAGCAATTTGCATTTATACAGCATCTTTAACATACTAAAGTGTTCCAAATGCTCCACAGGGATGTTATCAAACAAAATTTGATACCAAGACGCGTAAGTGCAAGTGGCCAGAAACTTAAAAATAGCTTTTAAGGACTTTCCTAAAGGAATACAAAGAAGTGGAATCATAAAGGAGAGAATTCCAGAGCTTAGGGCTTAGGCAGTGACGGAATGATGAAAATCAGAGATGTGTAAAAAGCCAGAATTGAGGATGGAAAAAATTTGAAGAGCTGTAAAACAGTTGGTGAGCACATTGGGGAGAGGTGAGGTTATGGAATGGTTTGAAAAGTGGAAAGTTTTTAAACCAAGGTTTTGCCTCTCACTTAGCCAATGTTGAACAGGAACCGTAAGGTCTCAGCTGAATAACACCAGGTGTTAAGATGAAGACAGCATCATTTTGTTTGTGCTCAAATTTGTGGAAGGTTCGTATTTATTTGAGCATTAGTATTTTAAAACTATAAATGCTTAAAATACACTGAAATTATTTTCGAATATTTGTGAAATTTGTATAGGTTCTAATGCACGTTAACAAAAAAAGAAAAAGACTGTGAAATAAAACTGCATAAAAGAAAGGCAAAACTTTCTTTAACGTGAGTTATTTTGCTTCTGGCAAATAGTTTCAGCCTGACCATTTTCTTTAATGGATAGGAAATCTGGTGGGGGCGGGGGGGGAGTGGAGTATAACAGATTCCTACCATTACTGCCCTTCCCTCAGAGAGAAGACTACCCTGCTTTACATCAAGTTGAAACTGCTTGGAATTTCCATAGGGATTCTTCTATTCTCATGCTATTACTTCCATGAAAACATCACAACAACATTGATGCTATTTATTCAGTTTTCTTTCCCCCAGAACTACACTGGTGAATCTGGGAACTCTAGTGGAAATTCTAGCTCTACATAGAACTAGATGAAAGTGATAATACCAGAGGTTTTTTGAAACATATTGTGACTTAAGGGTGATTGAATACATACCCAATTTCCACTTAACTAAATGTAAATGCTTTGAGTTTTCATTATCATGAATGCTCCTTAAAGAGGGCAGGACAAGGAGATGAGAAAAATACATTAAGGGAAATGTGTTATTGTAGTCAGTACATAGAAAAAAAAATTGTCTTTAGATGAAATGTACTTTAGTTTTCCTTGTCTAATACAATGAAATATTCAGAATCATATTCACGTCAAAGGACTGCAGTGATTATCAGCAATAGGAGTTGAACCTTGACCCAAAGAGACATTCAGAAAGCATTTTAATTGTTACACTGCTGTTTAACAAAACTATTATTCTGGGATTATTATACAGTGAAGCATTAGACTTCCATAAGTGAAATGCTAATGATTCCATGTATTGCTAACATTTCATTTTAATGTATTTTCCATTAAAAAGCTGTAAAATAGAAGCTAGTCTTTCCGTTTCAATGTTATGTGATGTGACTTATAAATTCAGTTTGCTTACGTCTGAATAAAAATGCAGTAGTAAAATATGTGCAGTTTGAAAGCTGTGAAATTCCACATTTTTAAATTTTTGAATGTTGTTGTGCTCTAGATATGATGGATATTTAAAATTGCAATAGGTAACAGTTTTTATAAATTGTTGCAGTTCAAAATGTAAAGCTTGGGTTTATGCTCGATTTAGAAATGTGAAAAGATGAATACAATTTCTACATGCATACTTGGTAAAAATTACATCCATTTGTCATTTTTCTGGCAAACGACAATATATGACCTTTGAATGCAGTGAACAGCAAGGAACTGTTTTCTTTTATAATCCACTTGAAATTTAGTGTTTGCAACATAGTACAAAGAGTATAATACCGTTTTTCTTATCGTGATTTCTAGCTATGAACTTTCATGTCGAGTATTTAATGAACAGTGCTGCATATTTTAACTCCATTTGGAAGATAATATACTGCAATGTGGCAACCTTCAGATCAATTTATATTTATCATTTAAAGTGAATGTTTCTGTAAATACCATCTGAAATAAATGAACAATGATTCAAATGATGTGTACAACAATATAAATTATTTCACGCCCTATGAAGCTCCATGGGGCATATGTGTTTTTATGTCATTTCGATAAAAGTTATATTGTTAAAGTTGAAAATGTTTCAAACCAATTTCCTGCGTAAATACATCAAAGTGCATTAAGAAATGGGCGGCACAGTGGTTAGCACTGCTGCCTCACAGCGTCAGAGACTCGTGTTCAAATCTTGCCTCAGGCAACTGTCTGTGTGGAGTCTGCACATTCTCCCCGTGTCTGCGTGGGTTTTCTCCGGTTTCCTCCCACAGTCCAAAAAATGTGCAGGTTAGGTGAATTGGCCATGCTAAATTGTCTGTAGTGTTAGGTGAAGGGGTAAATGTAGGGGAATGGATCTGAGTGGGTTGCTCTTTAGAGGGTCGGTGTGGACTTGTTGGGTTGAAGGGCCTGTTTCCACACTAAGTAATCTAATCTAAGAAAAAATTTGTACAAAGAGAATTTTAAATGAACTCTAAATGTACCCAGTAATAATCTCTATAATTTATAATGTATTTAAATAACAATACTAGTATTACAGCCCATTATAGATGAAGTGTTTTGCAGTATTGATCCTCCTTCCATCGTAGCATTCAACAATTCCCAAACAATTAATCAACATTACAATTTCTTATTCATAGGATTTGGATTGACACTGGCTAGGCCAGTATTTATCACTTAATTGCCATTGCTAAGCGTATTTTAAGTATTAATCATTTGGTGCTTATAGAAATTCCTGACATCAGTTTCGACTGGCTTGCACTAGTTTGAAACTATTCATTTGTCAGGCTTATTCCTTTAACTGCTCTGAAAAAATCTTTCCATGAGGAAAAAAACACTATAACTACTTGTGACCCCAGTTTCTTTGAGAAATAACCAGCAGGCCATTCGATCCCCATTTGTCGTCTTGTATTAATATGGCACTAGCACTAATGTTGCTGCGTCCACAGACTATTTTAATGGCTTTTCATAATTTAGTGTTTCTACACTGGTGTGGTTGTCACTGTCAACACAATTTTCAACTTGCCAAAGACACTCTGACATTCTTGTGTCATTTCAAATTTTCTGCCTTTCTTTAACAAATTTATCGACTGTGCTGAAGTTCAAAACAAACTAACAATACCCACTTCTGTCAATATATGAGGGAGTGGCATGGTGGCTCAGTGGTTAACACTGCAGCCTCACAGCGTCAGGGACCCAGCTTTGATACCAGCCTCGAGCGACTGTGTGGAGTTTGCACATTCTCCCCGTGTCTGTGTGGGATTCTTCCAAGTGCTCCGGTTTCCTCCCACAATCTAAAGATATGCAGGTCTGGTGAATTGGCCATGCTAAATTGCCCATAGTGTTAGGTTCATTGGTCAGGGGTAAGTATAGGGTACGGGAATGGATCTGGGTAGGTTACTCTTTGGAGGGTCGGTGTGGGCTTGCTGGGCTGAAGGACCTGTTTCCATACTGTAGGGAATCTAATCACAACATTTTGCATTTTGTTCAAGGCATGGAAAAATCCAAAATAGCCCTTTAGATTTCTCTAGATGATAATTGGCCATATGCAACAATGTGGCTCAGGTAAAATACTTTTGCTTATTGTTATTGTTTATTATTGAACTATTACTGGTGTATTTCACATTCCAAACAGCAATACTTTGCATTTATAATGTCCATCTAGTGTTAAAAAAGCTGATATTACTCTTACCCTATCAATGAAACTTGCCAATATAATTTTAGGAAGTCAATTTTGGTGACAAATTACATGTCTAATTCTTTCAACCCAGTCTCCAATTTTGGAATAGGATATGATTTTGCTTTTGTTACCACTTTAACCTCACAATAAGCAAAATAAAATCTTTGCAACTGATCTGCTTTCAGCACCATCATGATGGGAAAGATTCAGCTATCACTACTCAGTTCAATAACATCACTGTGAATTTGAATTTATTATTTAATCTGATGCCTACTTGAGCTGATTTCTAAGGATGAGGTCTGTAAAAATCTTGTTTTACAGGTCACACATGTAAATTGACATCATGGCCAACCACAGAAGTTTTTCTTGACCTATTAACACAAATCGATCTATGAGCCTACAATAGTGTTTGTAAGAAATTTCATTAGTTATCTGGAAGATAAAATATCATGCCATCTAATCTTTTAAGCAACTTCATATTATCCAATTTGATTTCTGAAGGATTGACCTTTTAATTTTTAATTTTATTTATTTTTCAGCACTACTGATATTTTCATTTCATTCCCTATACCTTTTACTACTGCAACTACACCTTCCTCCTGACTACCCTCCCTGACATAGAATTTCTTTAACCTATTAAGATGTCATACTTATTTCTCCTCCTGGCTGGAGTGCTCGCTACATAATGTACATAATTGAGTTTCTTTTTGATTTGATAAAATCCAATTAATCTTGCTTTTACTGATTCCCGAAATAATATTCGCATGTGAACCAGTATAAACAACAAGTGATAGACAGAGCTAAGCAATCCCACAACCAACAGATCAAAACTAATATCTGCAGTCCTGCTACATTCAGTCGTGATTGGCCATCGTTTAAAATGCACTTGAGAAGGAGTTTCCACAAGTATTTTCATTAGCGAGTTTTGAGAAGATTTGTAGCACAGGTTGAGGTTCTGAATGTAGGTTTGCCTGCCGAGCTGGAAGGTTCATTTTCAGGTGTTTCATTACCATATGAGGTAACATCATCAGTGAGCCTCTGGATGAAGCACTGGTGGTATGGCCCACTTTCTATTTAAGTATTTAGGTTTCCTTGGGTTGGTGATGTCATTTCTTGTGGTAATGTCATTTCCTGCGGTGATGTCATGTCCTGTTCTTCTCAGAAGGTGGTAAGTGGGATCCAAGTAAATATGTTTATTGATAGAGTTCTGTTTGGAATGTCATGCTTCTAGGAATTTTTGTGCGTGTCTCTGTTTGGCTTGTCCTAGGATGGATGTGTTGTCCTTACTTATCTGTATGTAAGAATTCTAGTCAGAGTGGGTCATGTTTTTGTGTGGCTAGTTGATGTTCATGTATCCTGGTAGCTAGTTTTCTGCCTGTTTGTCTAATGTAGTGCTTGTTACAGTTCTTGCAAGATCCCTATTGACTGGGACAACACATCCATCCGAGGACCCGCCAAACAGAGACACACATGAGAATTCCTAGAAGCATGCATTCCAATTGGAACTCTATCAACAAACATATTGACTTGGATCCTATTTACCACCTCCTGAGAAAAAGAACAGGAAGTGACACCACCAACCTAAGAAACCCTAAACATACAAATAGAAAGTGGACCATACCACCAATGCTTCATCTGGAGGCTCACTGATGATGTTACCCAGTAATGTGATGAAACATCTGAAAACTAAACTTCTAGCTCAGCAAGAAAACCTACATCCACAATATTTCCATCCTCAAGGATGGAAGAACCCAGCACATCAGTGCAAAAGATAAGGCAGAAGCATTTGCAACAATCTTCTGACAGAGTGAATGATCCATTTTGGCCTCCTCTAATGGTCTCCAGTATCACCAGTCTATAACCAATTCCGTTCACTCCATGATATCAAGATATAGTTGGAAGAATTGGATACTGTAAAGGCTATGGGCCCTGACAACATTCCAGCAATAGTACTTTAGATTTATGTTCCAGAGCTTGCCACCTCCCTGGCAAAAGTGTTCCAGTTCAGCTACGATACTGGCTACTAATTGGGGGACAGTGTGGAAAATTGCACAGGTATGTCCTGAACACAAAAATCAGAACAAATCCAACCTACCCGATTGCTACCTCATCAGTCTACTCTTGATCATCAATAAAGTGATGGAAGATGTCATCAACATTGCTATCAAGCAGCACCTGCTTAACAACAACCTGCACGCTGACATTCAGACTCCACAAATGCCAAGCAAAGACCATTTTCATTAAAGACAATCTAACCATTGCCTCTTGACGTTCAATTGTATTATCATCACTGAATCCCTTAATATCGACATCCTGGGGGTTACCATTGACCAGAGTCTCAACTGGACTCGCCATATAAATACAATGGCTACAAATGCAGGTCAGACACTCGGGATACTGCAGTGAGTAACTCACTTCCTGATTCCCAAAGCCTACAATGGACAAAGCATGAGTGTCAGTACTCCCAACTTGCCTGGATGAGTGCAACTCCAACAGCACTCATGAAGCTTGACACCATCCAGAACAAAGCAACCCACTTGATTGGCACAGTCTCTAGCATCCATAGCCTCCACCACTGATGCTCAGTAGCAGTGTGTGTGCTATCTACAAAATGAATGCAGTAATTCACTAAAATTCCTGAGACAGCACCATCCGAACCCATGACTAGTTCCATCTAGAAGGAGAAGGGCAGCAAATACATCGGAGCACTACCACCTGCACGTTCCCCTCCAAGCCATTCACCATCCTGACTTGGAAATTATATGTAATATGTAATACTGTTCCTTTACAGTTACTGGGCCATAAACCAAGAATCATGGCTCCACCCTTACTGCACATGGAATGCAGCAATTCAAAAACAACTAGAGATGTGCAGTAAATGCTGTCCCAGCAAGCAATGCCCATGTCCCATGAGTAAACAAAAAAAACCTAACTTGTCTCCAGCAACAAAACATTAAACTTTAGCTTTTTTATCTTATTTAGTTTTCATTGTTTATTGCTTTGTGATTTTCAATGCTTTGATTAGTTTCTCTTTAAAACTCAACTGAGTCTGGAAATGAGCCTTGGTTTATCATTTTCTTTCTTTAATCAGTTTGAGTGGTCCATTCATGTCATGTCCATATACCAGTTGAAAAAGACCACATATGAGGGACTCGTTAGGAGCATCTTTACTTTCTTAAACATATTTAACCTATTTTTCCTAATCAACCTGTTTTATGTTGGGAGACAAAAAAGCTACATATGCTGCAATCCGAAATAGACAAATTGGAGGCTGGAAGAACACAGCAAGCCAGGCAGCATCAGGATATCGAGAAGTTAACGTTTTCAGGATAACCCATCTTCAGGATCTCTGGTGAAGAACCTTCTCCTGAAACATTGACTTCTTCACTTTCCAGAGCTGGTGGGGCTTGAACCTGGGCCTCTCAGTCTAAGGAGTCTGAACTCTACCTCTACACTACAAGAACCTCTAAGAGCAGCTTTGATAGCAAACATTGATCCCTTAATCCCAATCATCAGGTCATTGCTGACAATACATTTTGTTATGGACCAGGCTAGACCCCACTCAAAATATTTTAAAAAGATAGCCAAGACCCTAACTTTTTCTTATTTTAAAGGCAGATGTGATGTGAATATTCCAAGTGTGAGGCAGCTGGTCAAACCACTCAGCTTTAAGCAAAACAGAACTGTTGAAACATGAACCAAAAAAAAAACGGAACTTGGAATAACTTAACTATTGGGAAATGTAACCAACCTGATACAGAAACTATTAACTATTCTGATATAGTAACATCCCACAAATATACCTTAGCAAAAATTTAAATTCAAACACAGATTCTTACAGGGAGGAAACATCCAAAGAGTTTTCAGAAGAAGATCAGAGGAGTTTTTTACTGAAGTTTGCAACTCCCTGGAGTCACACGTTACTCCCCTTCACTTATTAAACTGTTAAAGTCTAGTTTGTTCTGCACCTCTGCCTTTACGACCTCTCTTGGAAAAAAAGAGAAAATAAACCATTTTACAGTGACAGCATTGTCACAATTTACATAATGGTCTTCAAGCTTTGTTGATGATTTGGTAACTTCTAATGATTAACCACAGGTGTCTTCAGTACTGGTTTATGATTGTGTATTCAAGGGTATGGAGGGAGAGTCTATTCTAGACTAGCTAGAACAGAGGGAGAGTCTATTCTAGACTAGCTAGAACAAAACTTTGCTGAAATTCGTCATTTACATATACCTTTTAATCATTCCATTATTTGAGTTCCAATCTAGTCTGGATTACATTAAAATGTCACCAATCTCAGATACATAGTGTATTTACCCAAGAAAAGCCTTTTGAATTACCCCAGACTGACAATCCCTGATACTGTAATTCAACCTTTATCTGTTTATTCTATGCCCCCTTCTATGTCCTACTTTGTTAATCCTTTCTGATTCCCAAAGGCTTTCTGTAGCATTCTGCTAACCTTGAGTCTTATCGTATACCAGGTTCAACCAGACAATTCTGTTCTTTTAATTTTAAAAAAAATTCAATGCCAGAATGAAGATGTCTAACATTTATTGCCTATCCCTAATTGCTCAGAGGGAGTTAAGAGTTAACCACATTACTGTGGGTCTGGACTTAAATGTAGGCCAGACCAGGTAAGCATGGCACTTTCCTTTTCTAAAGGACATTAGTAAAACATTGTGGGTTTTTCCCCCAACAATTGGGTTATGGTCATCATTAGACTCTTAATTCCAGATATTTTTAAATTGAATTCAAATTCCACCATCTGCCTTGGCCAGATTTGAACCCATGTTCCCAGAATATTATCTGAGTCTCTGGGTTAACAATCAAGTGACAATGCCATGAGGCCATCACCTTCCCCATAGTGTAATACAAAAAATGTAGGTCCTGTAAAAATGGTTTCAATTTGCTCATCAGAAATGCTCTTATACTTTCCAATCAATTTGATAATAATGCCCTTAAGATCCTCCAGCACAGTGGTAAAACTCTGGCCTTGGTCTGCAATGAATTGCTTGTCTTGGATCCCTTGCCCCGTTTCTGAACTTTCCTTAAACAGTTAACTTAGGATTTGGACTTACTGGTCCATAGTATCTAGATGGATGCTATCTACAAGATTCCTGTATTGAACCCTATAGAGGAATAATTTATCTCTTTCCGTTCAACCATAACCAATTTATGGATGTTCCTATTATAGTTTCTAAATTTTAATTTGAATCTTAGAGTCATACGGAAATAGATCCTTTGGTCCAACCCATCCATATTGACCACGTTTCCCAAACTGAACTACTCCCACTTGCCTCCATTTGGCCTAAATTCCTCTAAACCTTTTCAATCATGTACCTGTCCAAAAGTCTTTTAAATATTGTAATTGTGCCTGCATCTAACACTTCCTCTGGCAGTTAGAGTTTTCAGAAGAAGATCAGAGGAGTTCTTTACTGAAGTTTGCAACTCCCTGGAGTCACACGTTACTCCCCTTCACTTATTAAACTGAACTAGTCCCACTTGCCTGCATTTGGCCTAAATTCCTCTAAACCTTTTCAATCATGTACCTGTCCAAAAGTCTTTTAAATATTGTAATTGTGCCTGCATCTAACACTTCCTCTGGCAGTTAATTCCACGTACAAGCCATCCTCTGTGTGAAGAAGTTGCCCATCAAGTCCCTTTTCAATTCCTCCACTCACCTTAAAACTATGCTACCCTAGGCAAAAGACCTTTGCTATTCATCTTATCTGTGCCCCTCATGATCTTATTAACCTCTATAAGGTCACCCCTCAACCCCTGACACTGCAGGGAAAATTCCAATCTATCCAGACTCTCCTTAGAAATCAAACCCTCCAGTCCCAGAAGCATCCTGATAAATCTTTTCGAACCCTCTCCAGTTTAATAACATTCTTCCGATAGCAGGGCCAGTAGAAATGTATGCAGTACTCCAAACGTGACCTCACTTACATCTTGTACAACCTCAACATGACATCCCAATTCCTATATTCAATGGTCTGACCAATGAAGGCAAGCATGCTAAGTGCCTTCTTAACCAGGAGAAAGTGAGGTCTGCAGATGCTGGAGATCAAAGTTGAAACTTTATTGCTGGAACAGCACAGCAGGTCAGGCAGCATCCAGGGAACAGGAGATTCGACGTTTCGGGCACAGGCCCTTCTTCAGGAAACGGCTGAAGAAGGGCCTGTGCCCGAAACGTCGAATCTCCTGTTCCCTGGATGCTGCCTGACCTGCTGTGCTGTTCCAGCAATAAAGTTTCAACTGCCTTCTTAACCAGCCTGTCTACCTGCAACACAACTCTCAAAGAACGATACACCTGACTCCATAGGTCTCTCTGTTCAACAAAACTATCCAGGGCCCCACCATTAACTGTATAAGTTCTGCCCTTGTTCGTTTTACCAAACTGCAATGCCTTGCATTTATTCAAATAAAAATCCATTTGCCACTCCTCAGCCTATTGGCCCAATTGATCAAGATCCCTTTGTAATCTTAGATAACGTTCTTCACTGTTGACTATATCGCCAATTATGGTAGTCATGACTTAGATGTACAAAGTTAAAAATCACACAACACAGGTTATAATCCAACAGGTTTATTTAGAAGCACTAGCTTTTGGAGCGCTGCTGCTTCATCAGGTGTTCGTGGAGTATAAGAACATAGGACACAGAATTTATAGCAAAAGTTTACAGTGTGATGTAACTGAAATTAGATTAGATTAGATTACTTAGATTAGATTATTTACAGTGTGGAAACAGGCCCTTTGGCCCAACAAGTCCACACTGACCCGCCGAAGCGCAACCCACCCAGACCCATTCCCCTACATTTATCCCTTCACCTAACACTACAGGCAATTTAGCATGGCCAATTCATCTAGCCTAAAAATTTTTGGAGTGTGGAATGATACATTGAAAAAGACCTGGATTGTTTGTTAAGTCCCTCATCTTTTAGAATGGGCAAGGAGAATCCAAAGGGATTTTACAAATACATTAAGGACAAGAGGGTAACAAGGGAGAGAATAGGGCCCCTCAAAGATCAGCAAGGCGGCCTTTGTGTGGAGTCGCAGAAAATTGCGGAGATACTAAATGAGTATTTTGCATATGGAAAAGGATATGGAAGATATAGACTGTAGGGAAATAGATGGTGACATCTTGAAAAATGTTCAGATTACAGTGGAGGAAGTGCTAGATGTCTTGAAATGGGTAAAGGTGGATAAATCCCCAGGACCTCATCAGGTGTACCTGAGAACTCTGTGGGAAGCTAGAGAAGTGATTGCTGGGCCTTTTGCTGAGATATTTGTATCTATTTTTTTACATTACTTACTGTGTGGAAACAGGCCCTTCGGCCCAACAAGTCCATTCCGACCCTCCGAAGAGCAACACACCCAGACCCATTCCCCTACATTGACCCTTTCACCTAACACTGCGGGCAATTTAGCATGGCCAATTCACCTAACCTGCACATTTTTGGACTGTGGGAGGAAACTGGAGCACCTGGAGGAAACCCACGCAGACACGCGAAAAATGTGCAAACTCCACACAGACAGTTGCCTGAGGTGGGAATGTACCATCGATGGTCACAAGTGAGGTGCCGGAAGACTGGAGGTTGGCAAACGTGATGCCACTATTTAAGAAGGGTGGTAAAGACAAGCCAGGGAACTATAGACCAGTGAACCTGACGTCGGTGGTGGGCAAGTTGTTGGAGGGAATCCTGAGGAACAGGATGTACATGTATTTGGAAAGGCAAGGACTGATTAGGGACAGTAAACATGGCTTTGTGTATGGGAAATCATGTCTCACAAACTTGATTGAGTTTTTTGAAGAAGTAACAAAGAGGATTGATGAGGGCGGAGCGGTTGATGTCATCTACATGGACTTCAGTAAGGCGTTCAACAAGGTTCCCCATGGGAGACTGATTAGAAAGGGTAGACCTCACGGAATACAGGGAGAACTAGTCATTTGGATACAGATCTGGCTCAAAGGTAGAAGACAGAGGGTGGTGGTGGAGGGTTGTTTTTCAGACTGGAGGCCTGTGACCAGTGGAGTGCCAGAAGGATTGGTGCTGGGCCCTCTACTTTTTGTCATTTACATAAATGATTTGGATGCGAGCATAAGAAGTACAGTTAGTTAGTTTGCAGATGACACCGAAATTGGAGGCATAGTGGACAGTGAAGAGGGTTACCTCAGATTACAACAGGATCTGGACCAGATGGGCCAATGGGTGGGCTGAGAAGTGGCAGATGGAGTTTAATTCAGATAAATGCGAGGTGCTGCATTTTGGGAAAGCAAATCTTAGCAG
>NC_057715.1:73804810-73865003 GCF_004010195.1 Chiloscyllium plagiosum
CCAGGGTTGGAGGATTTGAGCAATAGGGAGAGGCTGAACAGGCTGGGACAGTTTTCCCTGGAACATCGGAGGCTGAGGGGTGACCTTATAGAGGTTTACAAAATTATGAGGGGCATGGATCGGGTAAGTAGGCAAAGTCTTTTCCCTGAGTTCGAGGAATCCAGAACTAGGGGGCATAGGTTTAGGGTGAGAGGGGAAAGATATAAAAGAGACTTAAGGGGTAACGTTTTCACACAAAGGGTGGTACGGGCATGGAATGAGTTGCCAGAGGAAGTGGTGGAGGCTGGTACAATTGCAATATTTAAGAGGCATTTGGATGGGTATATGAATAGGAAGGGTTTGGAGGGATATGGGCCGGGTACTGGCAGGTGGGACTAGATTGGGTTGGGCTATCTGGTCGGCATGGACGGGTTGGACCGAAGGGTCTGTTTCCATGCTGTACATCTCTATGACTTTATGTTGGTTTCAGTTCTTTCATATGTAAGTCCCAGAATTTTCTTAAAGTTACATTCTCAAATGAACTTTAACAATAGGTGCATTTCGGCCCAGATAATGCACTGAAGGTGTGAGCTGCCCTGTGTGAGACTGTTTGTGCCGCAATGTTCAGACTGATTCTAATCTAAAAAAGGGATTGACAGAATCTTTCATGGATTCATGCAGTTTTTAAGCAAAATAAAATATAATTCTGCAAGTACAAATTCACCCCACAAACCTATATGTGTATGCGTGTATGTAGGTGTGTGTGTGCGGGTGGTGGGGGGGTGGTTGAGTGTCTGTGAGAGACTGTTTGAGTGTAAAGGGGTATTAGTCTATGAGAGGGTGCACGTGCACATGTGAGTGTGGGAGTGTATGTGTGAGTGTATGAGAGAGGGTCTGCATGAGTGTATGGGTCTGTAAAGTGTGTGTGTATGTGTCTGTCTGTCTGTCCTCAGGAGACAGACACTAGCTGCAACTGACAGGTTGTGCAATACTTCCCATGAGCCGAAAAAGTATTCAATGTTCTTCACAGCCTGCAACACATTATCAATGAGGATGAGCACCTTGCCAAGACCTTCTCCACACCTCCATTTCTCGCCTTTAAACACTACCAAATCTCAAACAGATCATTGTTCGCAGCAAATTGCCCAGTGTTCAGGACTATACCGTGGGAGATTTGTTAGATCCAAAGCAGCCATTTTGTCACATATTAAAAGCCTGGAAGCCATTTTTGATTCTCATATTAGTGTCTGCTTGCTAAGCTCGTACTTTCCCAGGCTCTGTGAGGTGGTTGGCCTTGCAGCTGTACTAATGCCTGATAAATCAATCCTTTCCCAGCATGAGGATGCTCTTCTTTTACAAGAACCTATTGTGTACTAACACTTGCTTGTCTGCTACTAACCAACACTGTCCAGACATTGCGCAACTGAGGCTAGTGACTGGGCAAAGTGCCTAACCTGCTCATTATACTGCAATTAACAGTTTGCTAATTGTTAAATGATTGTAACCTATATAATCGCACAATTCTCTGTATCTCGTCGGAGTGACTTGTGACCATTAGGTCGACTTGTCTCTCCCTGTGAGCTCATGAGTAAACAGTCAATAACTCAAGGTTTGTGTGGCGCGATTTATTGTTCCCCTAAATTGGACCGCTATGAGTGGGTCACCCACTCGATAATTCATTTCATCCCCAAAAGTTGGCTTAGCCTGCAGGACCTTTATTTCATGAGGTTTCCCGGACTTGTTGTTTCTCAATTTTGCCTCAATTTTGTGCAATCTCCCTGAGTTGGCGGGTATTTTTTTGCGACAAGACTGGGAGATGAGATTTCCTCCCTGAGTCACCGGGTTTCTTTTGCGGCAAGATGGGAGAGTTGTTTTCACCACTGGTGGTGCTTCCCTCAGCCACGAGCTGGAAGGAGTAGGTTTGGGCTGTGGTGACGGAGGCAAGTAGTTTTAGTTTTGATCCTTCAGGATCTGATAGTGACACCTTGAGCCACTAGCAACGTGCTGCGGCAAGAAAAGTTGCGTTTGGAGACATCTCCAAAGTCCCCCCGGCAGATTGTGGCTGTTCCTCCTCTGAGCCAACAAGTGTGAATAGGGAGCTGGGTTCCTTTGTAGCTATGGGCTGTTGTGAGACGCTGAGGCAAGATTGGATTGAAGGAGACCATGCCGGACGTTGTGATTAATTTGGCAGTGTTCGCCTTGAGTTGTTGACCAGGGTCGCGAGTTCTGTTGTCTCTGCTTCTCTGTTGTATCTGTATTTGGCTTGGCTTGCTTTGCTGCTTTGCCTGTTTGTCTGCTAGATTTTGTTCTCTTTGTTTTGGTGTTTGTTCTTTGGTTCTTGCTTGTTTGCTTCCAGCATAGTGGGAATGCTAAACTCTAAATGTAAGAGAAGGGCTGCCCCCCGGGACAAGTGAATCATGTCTCGCTGAGCAGGGCAACTCATGTCTGGTTGCTGTCTGAAGAAAAACCCAGAAGTGCCATGGTAAATATATTCAAATCAAGAGTAAGGTAGGAGAGACCCAGGTCCTGCCAAGTCACCAGCTGATATTGTTTGAGAGATGAAATATAGAGGGTGACTGCTGCTTTTGTCGTGTCCATAAAAACAGAAAGCTGGCCAGGGACAAAATGCCGCTGGAAATGCTGATACAATTCTCACTACTCAGCCACAAGAGGGTACTCAAAAGGGTCCTCATGTCTGGACGGAAAGTGATACTGAGAACATCTTACGCTTTGCAAAATTAGTAATAAAGAATTTGCTTGCCCCAGGGTTATCACAGGTGAACCCCCATTTGATAAGCCCTGGACCCACTCTGAGGTCCGTGGCATGCTTCAAGATGTCCCCGATCCATTCGAGTGCCCAACATTATTTTTAATTGGCTAGTAAAAACTTGCAATAATTACAGTTGCTTGCTTCAGACTTTAATGAATTTTGCATATGGGACACATTGAGCAACTCTTAAAGACTCCATTGTATTTCCTCTGGGTTATGGACTAATGCAGAGGCACAAACAACTTGCCTTGAAAATGTTGTTAGAATTGCAAATGGAACATCTGAGAGGTATTTAGATTTTTCACACTTGGTTAAGCAGCTATGTGTCACAGCCAGGATTTATGAGGTTAAACTCCCTAACTTTGACTGTTCTGGAATGTGAGTGCCTCATTACCCTTACAAGCAAGGAATAAACAAAAGCTAAAAACTGAGATATGAAGAAAACTGAAAAATGTTCGTGTGTGTGTGTGTGTGAGAGAGAGAGAGAGACTGCCTCAGTGCTGATTCTCTGCAGCTTGCAGAAAGTTTAACCCTTTGTCAATTGGTTGGAATGCACATTTGCTTGTTGGTGATTGAATGTTTGTGGGGTTTTTTCCCTGGAACTCGAAATCCAGGAATGTTTTGAATTTGAGTTGCATTTTGGGAATTTAAGATGATTTCTTTTAATGTTAAGGAACCATCAGTGATTATGAAATGAAATATTAAACCCCCTCCCCCCAACCATTCTTCTTACAGGCCATGACTGCCCTACTGTCAATTTCCAACTAATCATGCTTACATGAAAGCCAATCTCATTTAATTTCAAATCAATTTAATATGGAGGAAGACAGCATTACAATCTTTTTTTTAAAAAAGTACTTTCCTTAGATTCTGCACCATTTGACATCAATATAAACTTGCTCTCAAATTCCCCATAATTTTGTGCTACTGCCAAAGATCATTTCACCCCTCTCACCCCTATGTGTTGGACTAATGAAAGAATTGACTAATGAAATCAAGCAGTAGCACTAAATCTGGGCCTCAGGTGCAGAATCATTCTGTTCCAGGATGAGAACAGGTATCTGCTCCATTTTTAATTATAATCTAAACCTAACATTGAGGAAATCACTTCAGACTTTAACATTTGCTCATTGAGTGGAGGAATTGCATGAACTTTATTTAATTTAGTTTAATATTGTAAAACTGGAAGTATAAAGATAGACCCAAAATAGTCCACACCAACAGTATTGTTTTCAGAAAATGAAACCAGCAGATTTAATTTTTTTTGTTTCAGACTCATTTGTTTCCACTTAATTTTAAGACTGCTACATCACATTGGTGATTATGGAGTACCAGTTGTCGTAGCTTTATTCTATATTAATTTCCCTCCCTCACTGACAATTGAAGTTTCAGTTCAACATTATGTTGTGATAAATCATGTAACAAAATTAATATCCTATTGTTAATATGCGTCTTTGGATTTGGCCATTATTTGTGCATTAGAAGTATTTTGTTACCATGTGAGTTGACAAGACCTTTTAAAGCTGCTACAGTCATTTCACAGCCTATAGCATTGTAAATGAGCAATGACTGGTCAGAACTGCTTAAGGAACCTAATCTGGGATTTAAATTAAGGGACTAGAACCAGATAATTATAATGGATTTCAGAATTGAAAACTGTGTACATTTTACATTTTAAATATTGAATTTTGAATAAATGAATTTCCGGTTTATATTGATGACTTTTAAAATGTTTTAGTCACTTGTTCAATTTCTACTTCTGAATTACGTATAATGATTATTGTAGGTATTCTTTTTAATAATCAATTGTATTAGCGCTGAATCACAAAATCAGAATTAATTGGCAGGATCGCTTGGTAGTGGCCTATTGTCACATTGTCAATGACATTTCTCATTGTCTCATGGTTAATTTGAAGCATGGCTGCGTTAATTCATTGCTAACTAAAGAATGGAAAGATACCTTACTGGCCAGTTGAAGGAATTCTGCATGTGACTGGGGAATAGAGGTATCTGCTGGAGATGGAACTCCCAAAAGCTGGGAAATATTCATAGCTGACTGTGAATAGGTAGATGAAAAAACAAAGGGTACATGAGAAACAGTGTAAGGCCAGTAAGACTGAGGAATATACAAACAGGGTTAAAGGCAACAATGCTGTAAAATAAAGAATTTAAATTCTATTCGGAATCCTGAGCCTATGTCTGGCAAACTGACCCTATTTGAGGATGGGGATGACACTGATAGGGATGAGAATGGGATTTTATTCCTGGATACCTGCTGAGACCCTAACATCCCCTGATTGTCTCCAGCACACGCCTCTTATTACAAACCTTTCCTTCTTTTGAAAATGAAGCGTCCAGTCTTCATAACCAACATCATTGGGGTGAGCAGCCTGAGCCATCCTAAACCAGGGGCCATCCCGGGAATTACATTAATGTTAATGAAGCATGCCCCGATCGCAAGAATAAACCAGCCCAATTTGCTCAGTATGTCCAAAGGATGATACAGATTTAAAGACAGCAAAATTCTGGGAGTAGCCTGAATATGAATGGCTTATGCTACAAGAATGAAAAAAGTGGCTATCTGTCTGACAGAAGTGGTATACAGCTCACAATTGAAAAAAAATCGAGAAGCTGATTCACCTTTGTTTAACCCTATGCTTTTGAAATGTTTTCCTCCTGGTGTCACTGACATGATCTGGACAAACAATATGAACTAGTCCAGGAATTTCCAGTCGCAAATGAGGTGAGTGGTGGTTTTCTATTGGGATGGCCAGAACCAGACTGAACCACGATGCAAGTTACAAGTAAAATCGATTATATCCAGCGCCCTCACAATCCCAAATGCCATGTACCAGCCCTGACAGGGTTGATTGGGACTAGGATACCCGCTGGGGGCGGAACCTACCTCAGACGCCCACCTAGCAACCACCGCTGAACAACCCTTTCCCCAGTGGACACTTGAAATGGGGATAGGCAGGATCCAGTATTACACCTTTGGGACTGGGAACAAGACAGTGAAATCCCTCAGGAACAAATGGCTGTCCCTTGCTTTAACTGTGGAAATGTGGTCCCTGGGGAGTGATGTGTCCTTAATGTTACCTTGGAGCTAATGCACGGATCGACATGCTAGCATTCTGGCAAAAGGAAAATCTGCTAATATACACTGACTCTTCATTGTGCTTTTGGTGTGACCCATGATTACGAAGCCTTGTGGGAACATAGAGGATTTTTAACCCCTATGAGGCAGCCTAATAGTAATGCTGTTTCGTCCAATCAATCTGGCAGTTATCAAGATGTTCAGCTCACGGTGAGGCAACTGATACAGTCTCCAAAGGTTAGATTCCCTACAGTGTGGAAACAGACTCTTCAGCCCAACAGGTCCACATTGACCCTCCAAAGATTAACCCACCCAGACCCATTCCCCTACTAATACACCTATCACTATGGGCAATTTAGCATGGCCAATTCACCTGACCTGCACATCTTTGGACTGTGGGAGGAAACCAGAGCACCCGGAGGAAACCCACATAGACATGGGGAGAATGTGCAAACTCCACACAGACAGTTGCCCAAGGCTGGAATCAAACCTGGGTCCCTGGTGCTGCGAGCCACCGTGCCGCCAAAGGAATGAGCAGACAGATGCTGCTGCCAAGCAGGCAGCCTTACACCCCAAACTTCTGGTCCCATTGGGTCCCCAGCAAAACCTGGATAGAGACAATATGGGGACAGATATGCCAGACCTGGGTAAATCACAGGGGAAGGCCTCTGCTGAAGAACACAAGCTATGGCCTCAAATAGGATACTCCCTCGATACTCAAACCAAAATGTGGGTGACCCCTGCTGGACAAGTTTGTGTTCCTTCTTTGCTGTGGCCTATTTTAGTTGATTATGTGCATATTTGTACACACTTGGGCAAGGAGGGAATGGTTAATACTCTATTACAAACTTGGTGGGACCCAGATTTTCAGAAAACAGCTAGGGAAAGAGCTGAAGCATGTTTAATTTGTAAACAAACAAGATGGATGCCCTGGGGACTTTTTACTTTTTACTTGTCTACAACTTGCTTTTATAGAATCACCTCACGTACATTGTTATGAATATTGTCTAATAATGGTAGATGCATTTAGTAGATGAATCAAAACTATCCCAGTGACTGATACAGCTGCCACTATAGTGTTGGACAAGTGGGAAATATCTGCATCAATTAACCAAAACTCTTCAAAGTTTACATTCACAGGTATGCCAAGTTTAAGAATTAGGAACGGGACACATTGGAGCCTAGGTGGAAAGGCCCATTGATAGTCCTGCTGGTCACCTATTCAGCAGTCAAAGTCAAGGGGAGGCTGCATGGAAGCACAGGACGCAATGCAAAAGAGCGCTACCCTGGAGGAACACCAGAAGACCCCATCAGAGACACATCTTTAGCCTTCATCCAGTGAATGGCTCAGCCTGATCATTCCGCCTTTCACTACACTATATTTGACTAGGGCCCTGTGGATAGCCTAATGACCTCTAACAAGAGGGAATTACATCTCAACACTTTTCTTTACATGACATACCTTTATGCACAAAAGGCCAACCATTCTAGCTGCTGGCTTTGTGTCCATATTCCCATCTACTCCAAGGGAGGGATCACCTGAGACCCATACGTTTTAATAAATCTGGCACTGCTGAATGGTGGTTGCATCTGGGTCGTTCTGCTGCTTTACAACTTTTCACCTCTCCCCTAGTTTCCTTAAGTTGGTGGGCGTCCCAAACTCTTACGAGAATAACACCCGCCTCTGTTGGCAATCAGCATGATCTCTCACCTATACCCCCCTCCCTGTTCCTCACCAATCTCACAGCCACGACTACACTCCTAGGAAGTATTTGTATTAAAAGCAAACATTCTTCAGGATGGCAAGCTGGTTTCAGTAAGCACCTTCACTTCCTCCTTTTTTCATGTGCTTACCAGTCCACTGCGGATGGAGTTCCCAACAAGACAGCCATCAATTCCTCTTTTACCACCTTTTGGACTGGGATCAAATGCAACCATTTGTTGGCCTTCAACGGCACTTATTTCATTTGTGGCCAAAAGGCCTACCCCTAGCTGCCTGCATCCTGGACTAGCAGCTGTTATTTAGGTTATGTTGTTCCCTTCCTTTACCACTCCTACACTTCACCTTTCGAGACTTGAAACTTCGTATTAAGAAGGCCCGCACTACCTTTCAGCACCTTTTAACTATCTTCCACACACCACTCCCTGACCCCCCCTCCCCCACCTATGCTACCCTCCAGCTTGAGGTTGAGGTTTGCTGTATTGCAACCAGTCTGGAAGAGATTGCCAGTGCCACATCTTCAGCCTTTGACCTGCACAATGCAGAGATGGTCGCTGTCCATTACGAACATTACGAACATTGCCGCACGTATTCATAAGGCAGCCTCCACCTTATGTGACACTGCTCCCCTTTGGGACCTTTGGACTTGAATGGGTAGTTTGCCTGGCTCTTGGGCTTCTACACACCTCCAGGGCCTTGTGGTTCTCGTTGCTGTTTTTGTTTTGTTCCCCCTTACCATTATTTTCCTGAAACAATGCTATCCCTACTGATGCTAAATACCCCTATTTCTTCCCAGCTTATAAGGCTTCCTGTTTCTGATGTTCCTCCACCAGTGGATGATTTCATTGATGAAAATGTGTTGCTGGAAAAGCGCAGCAGGTCAGGCAGCATCCAAGGAACAGGAGAATCAACGTTTCGGACATAAGCCCTTCTTCAGGAATGGCTTATGCCCGAAACGTCAATTCTCCTGTTCCTTGGATGCTGCCTGACCTGCTGCGCTTTTCCAGCAACACATTTTCAGCTCTGATCTCCAGCATCTGCAGACCTCACTTTCTCCTCGATGATTTCATTGACACCTACTCTGACTGATAGTTACCTGGTCGACTGTAAACCCAACCGCCTGACATCCCCACCCCCTCCAACACCAGGCTGGCTATGTCCATCCTTTTGGCGGTTCCTCTGAACAGCCCTGATTTGGTGAAAAGAGAAAAAGGAAGGAATTGTGGGAAATTTGTTAGATCCAAAGCAGCCATATTAAAAGCCTGGAAGCCATTTTTGATTCTCATATTAGTGTCTGCTTGCTAAGCTCGTACTTTCCCAGGCTCTGTGAGGCGGTTGGCATTGCAGCTGTACTAATGCCTGATAAATGAATCCTTTCCCAGCATGGGGATGCTCTTCTTTTACAAGAACCTATTGTATACTGACACTTGCTTATCTGCTACTAACCAACACTATCCAGACACTAGGTGACTGAGGCTAGTGACTGGACAAAGTGCCTAGCCTGCTCATTATACTGCAATTAACAGTTTGTTAATTGTTAAATGATTGTAACCTATATAATCACACAACTCTCTGCATCTCATTGGAGTGACTTCTGACCATTAAATCGACTTGTCTCTCCCCGTGAGCTCATGAATAAACAGTCAATAACTCAAGGTTTGTGTGGCGCGATTTATTGTTCCCCTAAATTGGACCGCTATGAATGAGTCACACACTGGATAATTCATTTCATTCCCAACAAACACCATACAACCTTGTCATGGTAGACGCTACAAGACATGTCAGAGTGTTGACACGGATACCACCATTACACGTGGGGACACTTCCCACCATGTATGTGTCAGGTACACATGTGACTCGGCCAACGTTGTCTATCTCATACACTGCAGACAAGGATGCCCTGAGGTATGGTACATTGGTGAGACCGAGCAGAGGCTACAGCAACGGTTGAATGGACACCGCACAACAATCACCAGGCAGGAGTGTTCCCTCCCAGTCAGAGAACACTTCAGTGGTCTGAGACATTCAACCTTAGATCTTTGGGTGACCATCCTCCAAGGCGGACTTTGGGACAGGCAACAACGCAAAGTGTCCGAGCAGAGGCTGATAACCATGTTGGTACCCATGGTACGCCCCCCATGGGGATGGCCTCAACCAGGACCTTGGGTTCATGTGACACTACAGGTGACCCCACTGCACTACACACACTCACACAGACACTCCTACAATCACACACACTCCTACAGACCCATGCACTCACACAGACCCTCTTTCATACACTCACACATACACTCCCATGCACACACACAGCCTCTAACAGACTTATACCCCTTTACACTCACATACACACACTGTCTCACAGACACTTAAACCCCCTGCACGCACACACCTACATACACATACACATGTTTATGTTCGTGGGGTGAATTTGTACTTGCAGAATTACATTTTATTTTGCTCAAAAACTGCATGAATCCATGTAAGATTCTGTAAATATATTTTTTAGATTCGAATCAGTCTGAACATTGGGGCACAGACAGTCTCACACAGGGCACCTCACACCTTCAATGCATTATCTGGGCAAACATGGCACCTATTGTTAAAGTTTACATATGAAAGAACTGTAACCAACATACCCATTCTAAAAGATGAGAGACTTAACAAACAATCCAGGTCTTTTTCAATATATGATTTCAGTTACATCATGCTGTAAACTTTTGCTATAAATTCTGTGTCCTACAATCTTATACACAACCACCTGCTGAAGGAGCAGTGCTCTGAAAGCTAGTACTTCCAAATAAACCTGTTGAACTATAACCTGGTGTTGTGTGACTTTTAACCAATTATGGTGTCATCCGCAAACCTACTAACCATGCGTCCTAAATTCTCATTCAAATTGTTTACATGAATAACAAAAACACTGTGGACCCAGCACCGATCCTTGCAGAACACTGCTGATTACAGACCTTTAGTTCAATAAACAATCCTCCACCATCACTCTCTGTCTCCTATATCAAGCCAATTTTGGCAAGCTCTCCCCGAACCCCATGTGATCTAAATTGACGAATCAGTCTGCCATGCAGAACCTTGTCAAAAGGCTTTTCTAAAGTCCATGTATACAACATCTACTGCTATATCTTTTTGGTTACATCCTCAAAAAACTCAATTAAATTTGTGAGACATGATTTCCCATACACAAACCCATGCTGACCATTCCTAATCAGTATCTGCCTCTCTAATTGCATGCAAATCCTATCTATCAGAATCTCCTCCAACAACTCACTCACCACTCAAATTCTATGGATCCTAGGTTTTGCCTGATTAGCACTGATGCCTCACAGCGCCAGGGACCCGGGTTCAATTCCTGCCACGTGTGACTGACTGTGTGGAGTTTGCACATTTTCCCCGGGTATGCGTGGGTTTCCTCCAGGTGCGCTGGTTTCCTCCCACAATCCAAAAGATTGTGTCAGGTGAATTGACCATGCTAAATTGCAAGTCAGGTGAATTGACCATGCTAAATTGCCCATAGTGTTAGGTGCATTCGTCGGGTAAATGCAGGGTAGGGTGGGTTTCCTCCAGGTGCGCTGGTTTCCTCCCACAATCCAAAAGATGTGCAAGTCAGGTGAATTGACCATGCTAAATTGCCCATAGTGTTAGGTGCATTCGTCGGGTAAATGCAGGGTAGGGGAATGGGTCTGGGTGGGTTACCCTTCAGAGGGTCGGTGTGGACTTGTTGGGCTGAAGGGAATCCATATTGTAGGGAATCTAATCCTTACAGCCTTTCTTAAATAAAAGCATAACATTAGCCACCCTCCAGTCCTCTGGCACCTCACACATGGCTGTAGATGATAGAAATATCTATCTAGGTGTCCCAGAATTTCTTCCCTAACTTCCTACAATGTCCTGGGATACACTTGATCAGGTCCTGGAGATTTATCCTCCTTTATGTTTTTTAGGCCCTCCAGTGCCTCCTCTTTTGTAATGTGAACTATTTTCAAGATATAAACATTGATTTCCTCGAGTTGCCTAGCTTCTATGTCTTTCTCCACAGTAAAAACCAATGTGAAATATTTGTTTAATTTCTCTCCCATCTCCTGTGCTTCCACACATACACAATCTTGTTGATCTTTAAGGGACTCTTTTGCTCTCTTTGGATTATCCTTAACGTTATTTGCCATGGCTATCTCATATCCTCTTTTAGCCCTCCTGATTTCCATCTTAAGAATACCCCTTTTCACCTTATATTCTTCAAGAGATTCACTTGATCCCAGTTGTCTGTTTCTGTTGTGCAACTTGAAAGGCTTCAGAAAAGATTTACAAGGATGTTGCCAGGGTTGGAGGATTTGAGCTACAGGGAGAGGCTAAACAGGCTGGGGCTGTTTTCCGTGGAACATCAGAGGTTGAGGGGTGACCTTATAAAATCATGAGGAGAATGGGTAGGATAAACAGACAAGGTCTTTCCCCTGAATTGGGGGAGTCCAGAACTAGAGGGCAGAGGTTTTGGGTGAGAGGGGAAAGTTATAAAAGGGACCTAAGGGATAACTTTTTCACGCAGAGGGTGGTGCATGGATAGAATGAGCTGCCAGAGGAAGTGGTGGAGGCTAGTACAATTACAGCATTTAAAAGGCATCTGGATGGGTATATGAATAGGAAGAGTTTAGAGATTAAGGGCCAAGTGCTGGTAAATGGGACTAGATTAGGTTAGGATATCCAGTCGAATTGAACCAAAGGGTCTGTTTCTGTGTTGTATATCTTTATGACTTTATGTGCCTCCCTCTTATTCTTGATCAGAGCCTCAATATCTTTATTCATCCATTGTTCCTTACCAGCCTCACCCTTCACTCCAACAGGACCGGGAACAGCTCTCTGAAACCTAGTTATCTCACTTTTGAAAGCCTTCCACTTACCAGTAGTCCTTTTACTAGCGTACCTTTACCAGGCATTATGAGGAGACACGGAGTAGACCGGGATTATATACTTTGGAATTTAGAAGAATGAGGGGGGATCTCATAGAAACATATAAAATTATGACTGGAATAGGTAAGATAGAAGTAAAGAGGATGTTTCCACTGGCAGGTGAAGCTAACATACTAAGATATATCCTCAAGATTAGAGGGAGCAGATCTAGGACTGAATTGAGTAGGAACCTCTTCACCGAGACGATTGTTAATCTATGGAATTTCTTGCCCAGGAAAGTAGTTGACGCTACTGCAGTAAATGTTTTTAAAGCTAAGGTAGATTTTTTTTAACAATAAAAGAATTAAGAGATATGGTGAGAGCACGTGTAAGTGGATCTGAATCCACGAAAGGATCAGCCGTGATCTTATTGAGTCGTGGAGCAGGTTTAAAGGGCCAGACAGCCTACTCCTGCTCCTAGTTCTTATCTTCTTATGTTCTTATGAAAGTTGTCTCATACCATCAAAATTTGCCTTACTTCAATTCAGAATTTTAACATTTATACAAAGCCTATCCTTTTCCAAATATTCCAATCCAAATGTTATCCAGTATAGACTTGGCTAATTTACACTTTCCTCTCACTATAACCCCTATGAATCCCCATTATGATATATTCAATTGAATTACACTACAAAAGATTGTTGCAAGTTCACAAAAAAAGACATATTTATTGTTTCTAAACTTTAACTGAGGTTTCTCATTATAATAGGCTCATATCAAATAAATCTTTCTACACAGTACAGTCATGCTATTCCTGGTATGAGACCAGTGAACTTCTGCTGCACTCATTCTATAGCAACTATATCCTTTCTTGGAAACTACAAGTAGTACTCCAGGCGTGGTCTCACAAAGGCCATGTATAACTGTAGTAAGACATCCCTAGTTCCGAATTCAAAACCTTTTGCAATGAAGGCCTATGTATCATTTGATTTCTGAACTGCTTGCTGCACTAGCCTGATTACTTACATTGACTAGTGTACAAGGACACCCAAATCCCTCTGTACATCCACACTTCCCAATATATCACCATTTAAATAATACTCTTCCTTCTGCTTTTTTACACTAAAGTGTGTAACTTCACATTTAGTCCTGTTGCACTGCATCTAGCAGTGTTTTCCCACTCTCTCAACTTGTCTCAATGACCTTAAAGTCTCCTTTCTACCTCCTCACAGCTCACAATCTTGCCCTGTTTTGTGTCATCAGAAAATTTGGAAATGTTTCATTTCCTCATCCGGGTCATTTTTATATATTGTGAATAGCTGGGGTCCAAGCACTGATTCTTACTAGTCACTGCTTGCCACTCAGAAAAAAAACTTATTTATTCCAACTCTCTGTTTCCTCTCTGTCAACTACTTCTTGGTTGTTCTAATATTACCCCCTAACCCATGTGCTTTAACTTTGTGCACTAACCTCTAATGAGGGAACTTATCAAAAGCATTCTGAAAATCCAAATACCTGTATATTACATCCTGTGGCTCTCTGTTATCTATTCTACAAGTTACATTCTTGAAAAACTTCAGTAGATTTGTTAAGCATGATTTGACTTTCATAAACCCAAGCTAAATTTGTTCAATCCTGTTAATGCTTCCCAAATGTTCTGTTATCATTTGATATAGAGTACAATTTATTTATTAAAATAAATACACTATCACTAGAGAAAAAGTGCTAGAGAAACTAATGGGGCTAAAGACTGATAAGTCCCATGAACCTTGAGTCTTGATGGCTCAATTATTAGAGCATGAGCCTTCAGTGGTTAGCACTGCTGCCTCACAATGCCAGGGACCCAGTTTCAGTTTCAGCCTCGGGTAACTTTCTGAGTGGAGTTTGCACATTCTCCCCCTGTCTGCGTGGCTTTCCAACGGGTGCTCTGCTTTCCTCCTACAGTCCAAAGATGTGCAGGATAGGTGAATTAGCCATGGGAAATTCAGGGTTAAAGGAATAGGGTCGGTGGAGAATGGGTCTGGTTGGGATGCTCTTTGGAGGGTCAGTGTGGACTTAGTGGGCCAAATGCATTTGCATTCTTCTCTGACGTAAGGCTGTGCGGTCATCTGAAGCAACACCTGAATGAAGCATCGTTGAGTAGATTATTTGTGATTAGGCATCACTTAAAAATGCATTTATACAGCACTTTTCACAGCTAGTGGACATCACAAAGTGCTTTGCCTTTTTAAGAATAATCATAAATTTTGTGCTTCACAAACTACCACAAACAATGATGCAACAATGAACAGATAATCTGTTTCTGTGACATTGATAGAGGGATAAATACTGGCCAAGACACCAGAGGTGATACCCCAATCTTCCTCAAAATTGTGACATGGGCATCTTTTTTATTAATAAATATTTTTATTGCAAAGAAGATTTTGAATTATTTACAAAAAATATAAAATTACTATGAAATAATAGAATCATCTTGCAATATAACAACAATAACAGTAGACAAACCACTACTCTACTCCACAACAACTTGGGAGAAAAACAAAACTCTGCACAAACTACAAATCAATAAATAGCTAAATCAGAACAAAAAAAATTAAATTAAGCTGAGTTAAACTAAGGCAATTTAAATTAAATTATGTTGTTACAACACTCAGCGCAATCCCACCAAAGCTTCCCATCACCAGGAGCATCAGTTGGCATATCCGTATTTGTTCAGAATTCTTCCTCCCAGGGGTCCCGGGGCTGCCAGACACAGCTCTCATGGCTACACAAAGACTCTAAACAATAATGCCGATAAATCTGTGTCTATATGATTCAAAAAGGGCCACCACGTTCTATGAAAAAGTTCAGTTTTTTGGTGCACCATACTTGTAAGGAAGTCCAGGGAGATGTGCTGTATAACTAACCTACGCCACCAGAGCCCTGGGAGATTTTCCGACACCCAGCTCATCAGGATGTTCTTCGTCGCACAAAATGAAAGAATACTAAACAATTTCTTCCCATGCGCTTCCAAAGAGGGGAGATTCGGTGAACCCAAGAGGAGGTACACCCAACTTACCTTGACCTTGGTTCCCAAGACCCTTTCCAAAACACTCGCTATAGCGCCCCAATACCTCCGACGCTTGTGGCATGACTACAGCAATGAGTAAGACTACCAATATCTGTTTTACATTTGGTGCACATTAGTGGATGGAGGGGTGTGGATTTTCCAGACTTTAAGGAATACCAATTAAGTTCCCTACTATCCTATGTGGTTGATTGGCCTTGCCAGGACCCGCGGTCAATTTGGCTGGACATTGAGGCCCTCCAGGCAAAGTGTCCCCTCATTAATCTGTTGTTTATGGACAAGATGAGTACTGTTATGGGCCATTGCAGAAATCCGATTGTCCTTAATGCAGTTAAAGCATGGAGAATGTTGCAACAAAGTGAGGACAATTTACAAAAAGCTTCCCCTTTTACTCCCATAGTAGGTTTGGTAGTATTCCAGCTGGGATTGATGAATTCTGGCTTGAGGCTCTGGGAGTCCAGAGAGTTTCCTGTTTGGGAGACTTATTTGATGGAGAGGTCATGATGTCTTTCGAGAAGCTGAGTCCGAAATTTGTAAATTGTCCTCACTTTGTTGCAACATTCTCCATGCTTTAACTGCATTAAGGACAATCGGATTTCTGCAATGGCCCATAACAGTACTCATCTTGTCCATAAACAACAGATTAATGAGGGGACACTTTGCCTGGAGGGCCTCAATGTCCAGCCAAATTGACCGCGGGTCCTGGCAAGGCCAATCAACCACATAGGATAGTAGGGAACTTAGTTGGTATTCCTTAAAGTCTGGAAAATCCACAACCCTCCATCCACTGCGGAAGCTGCAATTTGGCAATCTTAATAAGAGGCCGCCTGTGTCACCAGATAAAAGAGCCAAGCCGACTGTTAAGCTTTTGTAGCGCTTGCCTGGGCAGCATCAAAGGGAGCATTATCATGGGAAATAATAAACAAAGAAGAACATTCATTTTAACCAGAGCTATTTGACCCAACCAGAAGATCCTCCCAGTGCCAAAGGTCCTGTCTTATCTTCTCTAGCAACTGCACAAAGTTAGCTTTATATAATTGATTGAAGGCCAGAGTGATAAAAATGCCGACATACAGGAAACCTCCCTGTGACCACCTGAAAGGGAATCGGTTTCCACCCCCAAGATCGGGTACTCTCATAAGATCCCTGACGTGCATGGCCTCCGATTTCATAAAATTGATTTTGTACCCCGAGAAAGAGCCAAATTAATTAATCACTTGTATTAAACAGGACACAGATATGGTCGGGTTAATTAGAAAGAGAAGAATATCATCTGTGTAAAGGGTGATCATATGCCTGCCTGATCCTACCTCCGGGGCAGTTATATTGGGGTCCCTCCGGATGGCCTCTGCCAATGGGGCGGCACGGTGGCACAGTGGTTAGCACTGTTGCCTCACAGCGCCAGAGACCCGGGTTCAATTCCCGCCTCAGGCGACTGACTGTGTGGAGTTTGCACGTTCTCCCCGTGTCTGCGTGGGTTTCCTCCGGGTGCTCCGGTTTCCTCCCACAGTCCAAAGATGTGCAGGTTAGGTGAATTGGCCATGCTAAATTGCCCGTAGTGTTAGGTAAGGGGTAAATGTAGGGGTATGGGTGGGTTGCGCTTCGGCGGGTCGGTGTGGACTTGTTGGGTCGAAGGGCCTGTTTCCACATTGTAATGTAATCTAATGGCTCAAGCACCAATGTAGATAGCAACGGGTGAGAGGGGGCACCCTTGTCGGCTGCCTCTGCCAATAATAAAATTGTTAGACCTTATACCATTCGTGAGAACTGTGGCTTTCGGGTCACTATGTAACACTGCCACCCACCTGGCAAAAACCCATCCGAGGCCAAACTGTTTCAGGACATATAAGAGGCACGGCCACTCCACCCAGTCAAACGCTTTCTCTGCATTCAGGGAGACTACCAAGTCCGGAATTGACCCTTGCTGACACACCTGGATCATATATAGCACTCTCCTAATATTATTAGAGGATCTGTGACCCCTAATAAAACCTGTCTGATCCTCTCTTACAATGAGGGGTAAGACCTTCTCCAGCCTCAATGCCAGCATTTTTGACAAAATTTTAAAATCCACTTTCAGTAACGATATGGCCTGTATGAAGTTCAAACCTCTCTTAAGAATAAGAGAAATATTTGCTTCTTTCAGAAAGGATAGGAGGGAGTCCTGACTGTACGAATAATTGTACGTATCCAACATTGGCCCAACCAGCATGTCTATGAACTCCTTATAAAACTCACTCTGAAATCCATCTGAACCGGGCGCTTTACGACTCTGAAGCTGCCTCACTGCCTCCTGTATCTCTTGGATTATCAGAGGGGCATTCAAAAGAGATGCCTGCTCTGAAGTTACACCTGGGAGGTCCAAGGTCCTAAAAAATGACTCCACTTTTGCCAATCTGTCCTCACAGTCCTCCGACCAGTACAAGTCAGAGTAGAACTTCCTGAATGTTGCATTATTCTTTTTGGGATCGCAGGTAGTATCAGCACACTCACTAATGGATGTGATAGATTCGGTGGCACTCTTCTTTCTGGCCAAGTATGCTAAATACCTACCTGGTTTATCACCATACCCAAATAACCTCTGTTTCATAAAGGAAATCTCCCTCTTTGCTGTCTGGGTGAGCGCAGTGGTCAAAGTAGCCTGGAAGGATGTAATCCACTGCAACTTAGTCACAGACGGTCTGTCAAAATATGCTGTATTGGCTGCCTTCAGCTGAGCCTCGAGCATACACTGCTGCTCTCCCTTCTGCCACTTCCAAATCGCCAAGTGAGAAATAATCAAATCCCTTGCATAGGCCTTGGCAGTCTCGCAGACCACTGACGGATTACTGGCCGTGCCTGAATTAATGTCCCAAAAAATTTTAAATTCCTGTGAAAAATACTCAGTGAACTTGCTATCCTACCGGAGGACAGGATCCATTCACCAGTGCCATGAGCCTTTCCCATTATCATCGGCCTTAACCTCCATTTACACTGCTGCATGATCAGAAATGGCTATGTTCCAAATTCAAAAAGGCCGATGGGGCAAAAACCATGCCAATCCTAATATAGCACTTATGTGGGCTAGAAAAAAGGTGAAGTCCCTACCCACAGGGTGAAGACATCACCACACATCCACCAACACCAATTCCCTGTTCAGGTCCACCAGCTGCTTGGATTGCGGGGATATATCTGCAAGAGCCCTAGGCACCCTATCCACCTCAGGGTCCATAAGCTGGTTAAAGCTTCCCCCTATAATTGTATGACGTGCCCCAAGGGCCATCAACCTGGGCACACCTACTGGATCGCCACCATCAACCTGGAGAGCGCATCTGTTAAAAATTTAAGAATGTAGAAAACACCCAGCCAAACCCTCCCTGCTGAAACTTTAAGTGCTCCTTATCAGTTAGGTCTGTTTCTTGCAGCAAGGCTACATCGACCCTTTCCTTTCTAAGGCTTGAAAGTACCTTTTTTCTCTTGATCGATTAATGACTCCCCTTAACGTTCCAAGTGCACCATTTAAATGGATAGCCAAAGCCATCTGAAACAGCCCGTGACCCACCCCCCCAGGAGGAAAAACCCCATATATAATGTGCCAAGTGAAAACAATAAACAATTTGTATAAACTTGGAAATACAACTACAAAAACTACCAGATCAAAATTTCTAACAACTACTTCTACAAGTGATGGGGTTTATCCTCATGGCGGAGACAAGAATATTGAATGCTTCTACTAGTGACATCCAGGTTTTCAATGAATCTATTGGTAGGGTTAAGGGTATTTTCTTATGTTGGTTCTCTCATCATCTAAGGCTGGCACAGTCTTACAATCAGCTCTATCAGTTGTGGTGTTACGGATGCAAAAAGTTTGATTGGCGTCCACTATATCTATATCCTTTCTTCAATTATGACATTATCATTTGAATCACTGCCCATGTTGTCACTGCCCTTTGTCTGTCTTCCTCCTTTTTAAAGTGCTGTTGTCAGATAATTTTTTTCCCCAAAGTTTCAAAACAATGCAACAGTTTATAAGATAGTAATTACTGCTTCTAGAATTCAAACGCTGAAAATACCTCAAAAAAGGAACAGCTCTTACAGCCACTACCCAGAATCCTTCGGCTATAGGAAGGATGTTTTGAAACTTGAAAGGGCTTGGAAATGATTTACAAGAATGTTGCCATGGTTGAAGTTTTGAGCTATAGCAAGAGGCTGAATAGGCTGGAGCTATTTTTCCTGGAGTGTTGGAGGCTGAGGGGTGACCTTATAGAGGTTTGTAAAATCATGAGGGGCATGGATAGGGTAAATAGACAAGGTCTTTTCCCCAGGATAGGGGAGTCCAAATCTAGAGGGCATAGGTTTAAGGGTGAAAGGGGAAAAATTTAAGAGACCGAAGGAGCAATCTTTTTATGCAGAAGATGGCACATATGTGAAATGAGCTACCAGAGGAAGTGGTGGAGGCTGGTTACAACATTTAAAAGGTACCTGGATGGGTATATGGACAGGAAGGGTTTAGAGGAATATGGGCCAAATGCTGGCATGGACAAGTTCAACCGAAGGATCTGTTTCCATGCTGTATATCTCTATAACATTATCCAAGTAATGTTCAAGATGGAAGAGCGCTGATTCAACATTTGGAGCAACTGCTCAGTAGGTTTTCTTTAGGTTGCTTGACCTAAGGCCCTGAGGATCTATAATTGGTTTGAAGCCAGCAAATGATAGTATTAAGATTGAAAGGGTAGATGTTTCTTTAGCTTTATTTTGATCTTCATTATTTCCTCCTAAAGTTTTTTTTTAAAGTGATTGTTCAATTCAGTCTGGTTCACAATGAGGCAATTTCTCAAACCATTTAATGTCAGCTCCATAATGTTGGACTGGGGTCACACATAGGACAAAATTGATAGGACTGTTAGATTCCGTTCCCTGAAGGGCAGGTTTTTTTTTAACTCAGTGTGGTATAAATAATCCAAAAACCTCTATTGCTATTCACCAGATTTTTTTAATTCAGTTTCACAAATTAGTGCTTCAGGATTTGACCTTGGATCACTACTCTACTATCATAACCATTTTACTCATTATAATCATTTGTGTCACTGTCTCAAAACCCTCAATGTGATGTCAGAAACGACATTGTGAAATTGTCAGTAGTAAATGTTATGACATCATCTTGGAACTAATTTGCTAGGCAACAAATGTAACATTATTCCTGTTATCTTTGGTTGCAAAACAACATTCTCTATAGACACCTGTCAGATTCTCAGGTTAATTTCAATTTGGGGTAAAGTTTTGTGTGCTTAGTAATGTTTTTAATGCTAATAATATTTCATTTTAGTATACAAGTACTTTTATCACCATTTTCCTTTGAAGTAAAATATTACTATAAATTGTATTTGAAAATGTCTATCTTAATCACGTTTCATTTCTGGAGACTTTAATGCAAATCCAAAACCCTAAGTAATACTGTTTTGATCTTTTTTATTCACCCTTGGGCCAGCATTTATTGATTATCCCTGGCTAACCTTGCGAAGTTGGTAGTGAGCTGCTTTCTTGAACCACTGCAGTGCATGTGTTGTAGGTAGACCCACAATACCCTCAGAATCGACCCAGAGACACTGAGGGTCTGTCAATACATTTCCAAATCTAGATAGTGAGTGACTTGGAGGGGAATTTACATGTGGTGGCATCCCTATTTACCTACTACCCTTTTCTTTCTACATTGTAGTGGTCTTGGATTTGGAAGATGCTGTTTATGGATTATCACAATTTTGTGAATTTTTGCCGTGCATCATGTATTGAGCATCTATGAAGGTGGGAGTGGATGTTTATGGAACTAATTAAGCAGGCTGCTTTGTCCTGGATAGTGTCAAGCCTTTTGACCCTTTTGAGGGTTTTGCAGCTGCAATCTTCCAGGCAAGTAGGGAGTATTCCAACATGTTCCTGATGAAGGGCTTATGCCGGAAATGTCAACACTCCTGCTCATTGGATGATGCCTGACCTGCTGTGCTTTTCCAACACCACACTTTTCAACTCAGTATTCCAACAGATCCTGACTTGTGCCTTGTAGATACTTTTGGGGAGTCAGTAAATGAATTAGTTGCTACAAGATTCCTAGCCTCTGTCCTGCTTTTGTAGCCACCATGGCTAGTTCAGTTGAGTTTATGGTCATGGTACCCTAGGGTGTTAGTAGTGTCGGATTCAGTGATGGGAGTGCCATTGAATATCAAGGGAGATAGTTAGATTGTTCTTTTTGAAGATGGGCATTGCCTGGCATTTATGTGGCGTGAATGTTGCTAGTCATTTATTTAACCCAAACCTGGATATTGTCCAGATCTTGCAGCAGTTGGAGACGTACTGCTTCAGAACCCTGCCTCCTATCCCTTAATTTTTTCGTTAACAAAAATATATCAATCCTAGTTTTAAATTTAACAATTAATTTAGCATCAGTTGCTGTTTGTGGAAGAATGTTCTACATGTTACAATCTTTTGACTGTAGAAGAGTTTCATATTTTCACTCCTGAAAAGTTTGGTTTCAATGTTTACGCTCTCCTCCCAAATTCTTCAGTTCCTGGTGAACAGAAATAATTTCTCCATTTCTACATTATCTGTTTTCTTTAATATCTTGAAAACCTCAATTAACCCACTCCTTAGCCTTCTAAATTCCATAGAAAAACCCATTGTGTGATCATTCTGGTAAATCCAGTTTCATCCTTCCAAGGTCAATCTATCCTTCCTAAAAATAGGTGCTCATAACTGCTCAAAATAGAGTCAAAGAGACAAAAAGGACTATAGCATAGAAAAAAGATCCTTCAGCCCATCGAGTCTGTGCAGGTAAAACCAAGCACCTAACTTTCTCAAATGGTAATACTCAAGTGTGACCTGACCAGAGTTTTGCATAATTGAATCAAACCTCTATTCTCTTGTATTTGAGCCTTCTAAATATACAGGCCAGAATTTCATTAGCCTTTTGGTTCCTTTCTGTGTTCTTTTTCTCCATTATTTCCAGTTTTTCACCATTTAGAACCATATTTCATTTTTTACCTCCAAGTGGATGATCCCACTTTTAGCTACATTGAAATTAATTTGCCCAGTCGCAATCTCTCAATGCATTTTATAAGATTAGACTTCAGTCTATACTACTTATAATAGAGTCCCTTTTTTGTTTCATCAGCAAGTTTGAATCCCATCACTCAAGTTGCTAATAAGTGCAGTGTAATAATCATATCTTACTAATTAGATTGCCTGCCCATTTTCCCTACTCTCTGTCTTATTCTGCTCAGTTAACTCCTAACCAAACTCTTTAATTTCATGAGATTCAACTTCAACTAACATTCTCTTATGAGGTGGGACTTGATCAAATGCTTTATGGAAAACCACATAAATTACACCCATGGAAACAACCCTGCCCATTACTTTAGTCACCTCTTCAAAATATTCAATCAGATTTGTCGGGCTTGGTTCATGTTGGTTTTCTCTAACCAATTAGAAGTTTCAAATATTCAAGTGCTCATTCCTTACCAATTTGTGAATAACAGATGTTCAGATAAATTGCTCTAAATTATTTGGTTTCTTTCCATCAACTTTTTTTAAAGTAACAGACAACTTGTTCAACTTTCCAACCTAAAAGAATAATTCTTAAATTAAGGTAAGTTTGGAAGACTGTGCACTCTTTAGTGACTGCCTTCCAGATGCTTTTACCCAGTCTAGTGCTCCTATACAGCACTAACCAATGATTGGAAGAAGGCTACTAAACTCCAATGAAAGAGACTGTATAGTCCTTACAGGACTTTGCACAGCTCTGAACCTAGAATGTCTAAATAAGATCCAATGGCACTCAAAACATTTGACGGCATTCAAAACAAAGTAGCCTATTTGACTAACAACCTACCCACCATTTTATGCACTCATTCCCCCCACCACCAATGTACTGTGTACCAATTATGAAATAACACCATGAAGAATAAGGGCAGCAGATCCACACATCATCCTGACTTGGAACTATATCACTATTTCTTTCTGTAGAAATCCAAGACTGTTCCTAAAAGCATGTATGTATGGAGACACCAGCACCACAACCATTGCAGCCATTGACAGTTGTTCATTAGCATCTGCTCAAAAGCACCTAGGGATGGACAATAATTGCTGGCCCTGCCAGCGATGATCACATCCCAAGAATGAATGTAAACTATTAAAAGACTTGGCTTTGATTGTACCACATTCGAATGGACACATGGAGTCTGGCCTGGGTAGCTGTCGGGAACAGCAAGACTCCATAAGAATATCTTGAGCCTCCCTTGTCACAACTCTCCTCTTTCTCTATTGCTCATTTGAGAGCTTCTAGGGGGCAGTCGTTCAGAAAATTTCAATACTTCGTTTAGTCAGTAGGCCCCAGGGTCATGTGATTTTCCGCCAATGCCACTTATATTGCACTTCCCATTCAAAATGGATACAGTTGTGATGTGATTTCCTCATGGAATCCAGCTGGTCTTTAGAATTCTGAGGCATTTTGCTAATTATCCATAGCAGTTTAACCATGTGACTGCCTGTTGTTCTTGTGATGTAGCAATTACAGTGTTATTCGAAACTGATGTACCAGAACGCATCGAGTTTCCATGTTGCTGATAAATAGCTTTGTGAAATAAAATATGTATTAATCATCATTTTAACTAGTTTGAAAATTAGTGCACACTTTGTCAATCGTAAGCATTTACATTAATTTATTTCAGAACATTTGGCCGTACACAACATCCTCCCATGCTTACTTCTGCTACTGGAGTAATTTAATCCTTATGGAAAATCATGTGAAGATGACTTCAAAAATGGGGAAACAGCAGTGTTCTCCTAATGCCGTCTCAACATCAAACCAAACAAAATGTCATAATTCCAAAAGATGCTCCGTGGCCAACTCAAAGCAAACACCAAACTTAAGTGCCAGAAAGTTGTCTTCCTTTCCAAATTTTCCTGCAATTCACATCAACCCCAGATGTAAAATGCCATTTCAAGCATGGAAGATTCACGGACAAACAGAACTTAAGAACCATTTTCAACACCTGATTAAATCTGTTTACCCGAACACTGAAAGGCGAATGGAGAATGAACACACTGAAATGACAACATTTTCAAACCCAGATGATTTTTCTTATCATAAGTCACAAAATGTTCTGGAAGAAATGAGACGTGATCTTCATTCTAATTTCTGGAGTACTGATTCCACTGTAACCCTATCTGATGTCGAATTTGTAAGTGAAGAAATAGCAAGTAGTTGCTCATCCACATATAGCATTGATTCTTCAACAGAGAACTCCCTGAATTTAAATACTGGTGGAAACCAGTTACCTGCTAATGTTTATGAAGAGGTGTGTTACCAGATGAAACAACTCCAGCATTTGACACATCATGTTGAAAAGCTTGGAGAAATGGTAAGGAATGATTTTAAATAACAAGACTAATTGGCAAAAGACAGCAAATGAATAGTTCTCTGTAAATAAAAAGTGTTCATTATAACAGTTGTAGTAAATAACTTGATTTCAGCAGGAGCATTCAGCATCATAATTTAGTGTGAATACTTCCCAAGCTCAATAGCTCTCAACTTGGGTTTCTGTTCAACAATGAATTGAATTTCCAGCTTCACAATCAGCCTGTTTCCAGATTCACTTTTATTGAGTACATTAACAGTCAATGCCATAAAAATCAACAAAAAAAAATTACAATTACATTCGGAAAAAGATGGTTTGTTAGGAGCAACTTCAATTCCTTGAAAACTAATAATAATGGTGTTATCAAGGAAAATAAGGAAACAACAGGCATGCTGTAATCCAGAAAATCCAATGAAAGCATAATGAGTCAGGGAAATGGACTCAACAAAATTAACAGTAATGGCAGGATTTCAAGTTTGAGAAGAAATAGTTGGAAATATTGCAGATGCCCAAATTATAATCTTCTAAAGTTTTCTCCATTTAGGATTTTTTTCTCTAGATTGGAGTGTTGTGCATGCTTTTGAAGAAAGGTGAGAGAGGGTAACCAAGGAATTACAGACAAATTAGGCTAACATCTGTCAGTGAAGGTCACGATGGCACAATGGAAGAGAGTTAGGATAAAGTTTTGATTAACAAGGAATTCAAAGATTCTGAAGGATGGAGAGGAAACGGGAGTTGAGAACCGAATCAGATCCATCATGATTTTATTGAAGAGCAGAGCAGACCCCTAATTTGTGTGTTCTCATTTTCTTATAATCTTGTAAATTTTAAAGAGTGGTCACGCCTCTAAAACTAACCAAATTTTTTAAAGAGGTCCCTAAAGTCATGGACAGGTCAATGGCTCTGGATGTTATTTAAATCACCTTCCAGAAACATTTGATAAAATCCATTGTAAAAACCTAGTTAAAGCTGGAGGTAATTGGAACAGCAAATTATTAATCTTGGTCATTGCCTGATTCTTGTGTGGCACAAATGTTACAAGCAGTCCAAATGTGAATATTGTCCAGGTCTTGTTGCTTTTTTACAAGGACTACTTAAGTATTTGAGGCTCCCCTTGAAAACTCCATCCACAGAGCCAGGAGGATTGTACTGTGTACAGTTCTGGTCGCCACATTACCAAAAGGATGTGGACGCTTTGGAGAGGATGCAGAAAAGATTTCCGAGGAGGTTGCCTGGTATGGAAGGTGCTAGCTATGAAGAGAGGTTGAGTAGGTTAAGATTGTTTTCAATAGAAAAGAGGAGATTGAGGGGGGACCTGATTGAGGTCTACAAAATCATGAAGGGTATAGACAGGGATAAGCTTTTTCCCAGGGTGAAGGATTCAATAATGAAAGGTTGCGCTTTCAAGGTGAGAGGTGAACAGTTTAAGGGGGATACATGCAGCGAGTACTTTACACAGAGGGTGGTGGGTGCCTGGAACGCATTGCCAACAGAGGTAGTCGTGGCAGGCATGATAGATTCATTTAAAATCGTCTGGACAGATGAATGAGTAGGTGGGGAGCAGAAGGATACAGATGCTTAGGAATTGACCGACAGGTTTAGACTGGATTTCAATTGGCTGAGGCTTGGAGCACCGAAGGGCCTTTTCCTGGGCTATAAATATTCCAAGTTCTTCTTTGTTCTTTGATTCTGACCATTATTGTGCACCTGGAATCAAATATATTAGACTAGATAGGGATGACAATTTTCCTTTTTTTATTAATTTTATGAGCAAGTTGTTTTTTTTTTGCAGCAATACAATAGTTTCACAATCAACATTTCTGAACCCAGCTTTTAATTGCAAATTTATGTAATTAAAAATTTGAATTCTCCACCATAGTAATATATACGTTGTATAACCAGACTCTGAAGATTTGTAAATGTTTAGCATAACCCCTCTGTTTTCTTGCCTTCCCAGCAGGCACTTTTTGTTACCTCTTCCCTTTCTGGCCTATGAATTTTCCTTTCCATCACTTCCTTTGCTCTAATTATGTATATCTGTTGTGTTAAATTCAAAACTCACTTGCACTGGAGTAAAATGCATAATAGAAAAAAGAGCAAATCATTATAGTATATTTGATTAATCAGAACGATTATCTATTTTTTGATGTCATATCATATTGCCATTGATGATGCTATTGTCACATCAAGAAGAGATCAAAGCAGAGAGGAACATGTAAAAAGAGGTTTTAGGTACTACACTAGAGAACTTTATAGAGTAATCTGTAATATATACATATAGAGGTAAATAAAGAATGTCATAGTATTGAAGTGAGGGGGAGAACATTCCTCTAGGATAAAAACTAACCAGGGATGCCAGTGACCAAGAGTGTTGGTAAACAGGTAAAGTCAGCAACTTCTTTGAGTATAGAAATTCAAAGCCCAGAGGAACTAAAAAGTATCAAACTATGCCACCCTAGAATAAAAAGCAAATCATGCATAAATTTTAGTTTGCTTCATGCTATTGCTTCATTAATTGTATGAGAAGAAAAAGCTAATAAAAATGAATAGAAAGAATAGTGCCTGGTGGTGTGTAGGCAATGAAGCTCATTTGTTTCCACCACAATCTTAGTGGAATCATTCAGATGATCTTGCTTCATTTCTAGCTTTCTTCAATCCTCATCCACACTCATTGTTATTCACTAATCTGATTATTGTCCTTCTAGTGGGTGGCACAGTGGTTAGCACTGCTGCCTCACAGCACCAGAGACCCCGGTTCATTTCCTGCCTCAGGCAACTGACTGTGTGGAGTTTGCACATTCTCCCCGTGTCTGCGTGGTTTCCTCTGGGTGCTCCGGTTTCTTCTCGCAGTCCAAAAATGTGCAGGTTAGGTGAATTGGCCGTGCTAAATTGCCCGTAGTGTTAGAGGAATGGGTCTGGGTGGGTTGTGCTTCGACGGGTCGGTGTGGACTTGTTGGGCCGAAGGGCCTGTTTCCACACTGTAAGTAATATAATCTACTTCTGTTTATGCCTTCACTCTTTTCTTTAATTGCTGCCAGGACTATATTGTTAGGTTTTCAATTCCAGTATGGGGGATGCATTTGGCTATCTTTCTTTCTAACTGTTTGCAACCCTTTTGATTTATAAACTTCTCCTCCTGCTGAATCTACTCATTTTGTATTTCTGCTAATTTTAACTATCCTCTACTTTAGCTACATTTCAAAATCTGTGAATGCCTCTCAACCTCTTTTTTCAGAATGCACCCCTCGTATTCATGTACTGCATCACTCCAAACTACTGACTCTACCAAACATTTTTGTAAGCTTCATGCTGATACGTTTAGACATCTAGATGGTTCTTAAATCACTGATCACACCTCTTGCCATTGTTAACTAACCTGGAGTTTATTCTCAAACATGAATTTGATATTTATCATCAAATCAAGGTATGTGAAATTGTCCATGTTCTCCATCTTGAAGCTTTTAATCTTGACTTTTCCATTGTCATTTAGTGCTATAATGTTGGTCTTTGCCTCATAAATGTTCAGCCCAAAGGATTCACCATGAAAAGACTTTCAAAAAATTATTTTTTTAATATTCTATCCAGTTTTCTGACTTACCACCCATCTTTGCATAATTCTATGATTCTTTTAAGTGTGAATTGTTAATGAAAATTAAGTAGGTTAATGTTGCAGCTATTGTAGTGGAGGTTACCAGCACCCTCAACCTTGGTAGTTGAACTGTCAATCTCACAATCTTCAGTTTTGGAGATTGGTTGAGTTTCGTTTTATCCTTTGTGTTTGTTTTCAACTGGTGCAGACTCAATGGGCCAAAAGGCCTTTTTCTGTACAATAGACCTCCATGACTCTTCTGTAGTTCTGATGCTTTTTGACCATGATTGGATTACAGCATTCAGTTTGGGAGATGTTCCTTTTGTTATCCTGTTTCCTTTTGTATTGTTTGTAGCATTCAGTGAGAGAAGATGTTCCTTTGGTGCAACATAGGAGTAACTAGAGATGTGTAGTTCTTTGACTGTGACCTTCACAGCTCACTAGCACACTCAAACACAGACTGGTACACACAGGATTGTTCAGACCTATTAGTACCTTCCAAAAGAGTTGTAACTGGCTTTTTAACCTCTGTCCTTATGTATTCTTCAAAGAGAAAAACATAAAGTATGTGTGTGGTTTGGGACATAATCCATAAATGTAGCTTGCTGTTGAGCAAGAGGTCCGCAGCCCCTTGTTACTTTTGTAGCCACAGGAGATTACAGTCCAGTCTGTTTTGAATTCCCACTTCACCCCTTTGAAGTGTTATTGTTTGAAGTTCTCCTCACATCCATATTAGACTAGTGTGAGTCTCTTGCAACTGACAGCCCTTAATTTTTATCCACAGTCATTGGCTGTATCAACCTTTTTTGAAAAACACATTTTGGAATTACAAGTGCACACAGTACTTTGGGCTCCAACCTTGGTCATGGCACTGAGTAGCTCACAGCACACTACTGCTAGCTGTTAGACTAGGCTTACAGAAGGTAGTGAGGGACCAACAAGAGGGAAAAATAGATTTAACCTTAACCTCACTAATCTGCCTGTTATAGATGCACTGTCTGTGACAGTATCAGCAAAAGTAACCACTGCACAGTCCTTCACATTGAGAATACCACCTGTCTTGTTGTATGGCACTATCACCGTACTAAATGGGATAGGTTTTGAACATATTTAGCAACTCAAAACTGGGCAATCACGAGATGCTGTAAGCCATCAGCATCTGCAGAATTTTACTTCAACACAATCTGCAACTTCATGGCCTGGCACATCTCACACTCGACAATTACCATCAAATTAGAAAATCAACCCAGGTTCAATGGAGAGGGCAGGTAGTCATGCGGGAAGCAGTATCAGGTATACCTAGAAATGAGATGTCAACTTAGTGAAGCTGTAACACAAGAATATTTGCGTGCCAAATGGCATAAGTAGCATACGTTAGACAGAGCTAAGTGATTCCACAACCAATGGATCAGATCTAAACTCGGTAATCCTGCCACATCTAGACTTGAATAGTGATGGACAGAAATTCCATAAGTACCTCCATCCTCAATAATAGTGGGAGGGAGAACCTCAAACATGTCAGTGTAAGAGATAAGGTTGAAACATTTACAATCGATAACCAGAAGTGTCAAGTCCTGCCCTTGCTGTGCCCCCACAGCATGACAGGTGCCAGTCTATTGGCAATTTGATTCCAATTGATATCAAAAAATGGCCGAAGGAGTTGCATTTTGCAAAGATTATGGGCCCTCAGATATTTCCGGCAATAGTACTGAAAAACTAGTGCTCCAGAACTTGTTGTGCCTCAATTCAAGCTCAGTGCAGGTACAGCATTGGTATCTAACCTGCAATGTGGAAAATTGTCTAGGTATCTACTTTACACAAAAAAAGGACAAATCCAACCAGGTGAAGTACCTTAGTCTACTCTCACTCGGTCAAGTGGTATGGTAGCTCAGTGGTTAGCACTACTGCCTCACAGCACCAGGGTCCCAGGTTCAATTCTAGCTTCAGGCAACTGTCTGTGTGGAGTTTGCACATTCACCCTGTGTCTGTGTGGAGTTTGCACATTCACCCTGTGTCTGTGTGGGTTTCCTCCCACAGTCTAAAGATGTACAGGTCAGGTGAATTGTCCATAACACTAGGTGCATCATTCAGAGGGGAATGGGTCTGGGTGGGTTACTCTTTGGAGGGTTGGTGTGGACTGGTTGGGCAGAAGGGCCTGTTTCCACACTGTAGGGAATCTAATCTAAAGTGATGGAAGAGATCATCACCAGTGCTATCGAGTAGCATTTGCTTAGCAATAACCTGCTCTGTTTTGATTTCAGCAGACTCACTTAGCTCTTTAACTTGTTACAATCATGATCCAAGTATAGATAAAAGGTCTGAATTCCAGAGGTGAGGTAAGGTGAGAGTTGGTTGGCCCTGATATCAAGGCTAGATTTGACTGAGTGCGGCACCATCGGGTCCAAGCAAAATTAGAGTTTGTGCGAATCAGAGTGAAGACTTTGTGCTGATTGAAACCATACCTAGCTCAAAGCAAGATATGGTTGTCATAAATCAGTCATCAGGACATCTCTACAGGAGTTACTCAAGGTAGTGTCTTAGACTCAACCATCTTCATCAATGACTTTCCTCCGTCATAAGGTCGGAAGTAAGGATATTCACTGATGGCGGCACTGTTTGTGAATCCTCATATAATGATGCATCCAGACCTGGACAATATGCAGATTTGGGCTTACAAATGGCAAGTAACTTTGAACCATGCAGTAGGTAATGACCATTCACTGAAAGAGGAAATTCCACAAATATCTCCATCCTCAATGATGATGAAGGGGAGCCTCACACTTCAGTGTAAGAGATAAGGTTTAAATATTTACAATCTACAAACATTAATGACTATTTCCATCAAGGGTTAATCTAGCCTTCACCTCTCAACACTCAATAGCATAGCCCTCATCAAATCCTTCATTATCAATCTCCTGAAGTCACCGTTGAACTTAATCTAAACAGAATTGTTTGGCTGCAAGACCAACTCAGAGGCTAGGAATTCTGCAGCAGGTAACTCATCTCCTGACACTAAAGTCTAGATTAGAGTGATGCTGGAAAAGCACAGCAGGTCAGGCAGCATCCGAGGGACACTAAAACCTGTCCACCAACTACAACACAGGTCAGGAGTGTGTCTAGATCATAATAACTAGGAACAGAAGTGGGCCATTCAGCTCATCAAGTCTGTTGCACCATTCAATGAGTTCATGGTGACCTGACAAACCTTGACTCCATTTTCCTGCCATTTCCCCAAAATCTGTGATTCCTTTAAAAATCTGCCTCAACCTTGAATATATTTAATTACCCAGATTCAATAACCCTCTGTGGTAAAGAACTCCCCAGATTCACTACCTTCTGAAAAAAGAATTTCATCCTTATCCCTGTCTTAAATATGTGACTCTTTATTCTGAGATTTGAGTCTTTGGTTCTAGATTCTCCCAAAAGAGGAAACAATCTTTCTACATCTACACTGTCAAAACCCCTCATGGAATAAACCTGTTTTGCCAGGATGAATACAGCTCTAATTACATTCAAGATGCTTGACATAATCCATTACAAAGCAGCATACTTGGTTGGCACCACATCCACAAAAATCCATTCACTTGACTTCGAATGTATGGTAGCAGCAGAAATCTACAAAGGATCCAAATACCTTCCAAACATGTGATCACTACCGTATAAAGATGCAAGTGTAGAAGATGCATAGAAACACCACCACTTGCTAGTCTTCTTCTGAGCATCACATCATTGTCACTTGGAATTATATTGCTGTTCCTTCAGTGTCACTGAGTCAAAAACACAGAACTCCTTCCCCAACTGAATTGTGGGTCTACCAACATCAAATGGACTGGAGCAGTGCAAGAAGGCAACTCCTCACTACCTTCTCAAGGGCAACTAGGAATGGTCAATAAATGATTCATTCAGTAAAATCAATATCCCCAAAATGAAACTTTCTAAAAAGGCACTATGAATGTGTTGTATTGCTAATCTATGCCAAAGATTTTATTTTTAAACCTTTCCCCAAATGACCCTTCCCCACTTACCATGGAGGCACTAATAATTGAGGCCAAAGTGGTTCAATATTACCTTTTTCGATGTTGATATCTTAATTCATAGGACAATATGTATGTAAATGCATGTAAAGAACCTTTAGAGTGAACTTGTGTTGTGTCAACCTGCAGTTTTCATTTACTTCCATGATGTTGGAGTGAGACACAGACCCAAATGCTTACTTATGGGAAATAAAACAGGATAAAACTGAAAGCACCACACCACACTTTTCTATCTCTTAATGAGATGGAAAAGCCTTGGACTCTGATCCTCTGCTTTACCTTTGTGGAGAATAAATAGAAGGCACACAATATTTATAACCACAACAAAATATGTTAGCAAATAAGTCATTCTTAAAGCTGGCATTCAACATTTATTTCATTAAATTTCCAATTCCTTATAGATTCCAATAATGTTTGCAAAAGTACGACCTATCTTATTGAAAATTGTTGCTTGGTGCAGGGTAATATAAAATTTGAGTATTGCCAAGTAAAAGAAATATGTTGTCAGGGGTTTTCCTCTCATCAGGGCACTCATCAGGATTCAACTGTAAGTTTACAACATCTCCAAGGCAACATTGGTTTATACAGTTCGGGAATAGGGTATTGATTGGTTGGCATGTGGGCTCTAACTGGTAGAGGTATTGCCATGGAGGATGCACCAAAGGTATATTTAACTGCCAACTTTTAAAGTCAAGTCAGGCAAGTCAAATCTGATTAGTCAATATTTGGAGATGCCGGTGTTGAAATGTGGTGTACAAAGTTAAAAATCACACAACACCAGGTTATAGTCCAACAGGTTTAATTGAAAGCACACAGGTGATTGCTCCTGATGAAGGAGCAGCGCTCTGAAAGCTAGTGTGCTTCCAATTAAACCTATTGGACTATTACCTGGTGTTGAGTGATTTTTTTACTGATTGGTCAAGGATTTGCCCTGGAGAACATACCAGGGTTTGGCTGTCCCCCAAGCTTTTACACAGTGACATGTAAGACCTATGCATTGAATTTAGTAAAATTAATTTTTGTTACTCTTACTTTGTGGAAATATATTTGAACATGTGTTTTTGTGGTGAGATTATAAGATTGGCATTACTTTAAATATAAGCGATTGTCTTAATTATATATTTATATTTATATATACTAGTACAAGTAACTCTTGTGATAGAGTGATCAAAGCAATATGGTAACTATAAAGTAGCTTAAATGTGTATTTAATGCCAATGAGATTATAACATGAGGACCTTTAGCCTACTGAAAAACATGTGAATATACCTTTGATATTCATGTGTAGAAGGCTAAGGGTCATTACTGTTTGATCAAGATAGCATTACTTTTATCCATGAGTTTGTGCTTCAACCAATCTTATGGAACATAGCAACAGAGAAGATAATCTATAATTATTCATTTCAAGGATGGGCATGTTAAAGAATAGAAAGCAAAGGCTAGAAAACAAAATGTCCATGATATAACATTGAATTAGAAGTGTAATTTATTTATCAGTACATTTCCATTGATCATTTTGATCATTATTTTTCTTTGAATAGTTAGTGGCAAGTGCTGTTTGAGAAGCAAAGCCACATGTTTACCATCACATTGTATTGTAAATATCAAAACAGATGGCCATATATATTAAAGGGCATGCGTCATCCCATGTTTCTGTATTTCAAACCAGAAAATTGAGAAGAGACCTCAAAAGAGGCCAACATCACGCTGCTTGGTAACACCAAGATTGCAGGGAATAGTAGAGGAGAAACAAATGGAAGAAACGGTAGAATTGTTTGCTTACTTTGAGTTGTTTTAAAATACTGCTTGAAAATATAATATCTTTTCTGGGCAGCAACATTGTCATCTTGTTGATTTAACAAGTATAAAGATTGGTAGAATCTAATGAATTGTAGCCCTATTGCTCCTAATGACTGAGCTTCTATGGAGAATTATAAAGCTGATAACGTGAAGTAGCTTTGCTATTTGCATGCAATTTCACCATCATGTTCATGCCCATGAATCATGAAAGGGTGACACATGCCCTTTCAAATAATTGCAGAGGATCAAAATAGGGCATTTACAAAAGATGTAACATACAAGAAACCAGAAGTCAAACAAATAATTGCACAGTTAAATCATCTTCACACTGCAGCCACTGGATAGCTTCCTTAGAGAGAAAGCAAACAAACAACAGAAGTCATGACAAACTGGCACAATTTATTGTAGGAGCTACTTTTACATAGGCAACAGTCGGTCACTCCTGATAGGATTTAACGAGAAGCCACATAAGTAGCACAGTCATCAAAACAACCATAAAGTTCAAGAAGAGCTCTTGTGTGGATTTATCCATGGTCGTAGTGTGTTAAGGAGCAGGAAGTCGCAACCAGTTGTGTAGAAATAGACCAGTTCAGATGAGCCAACACCTCAGAATAACAGCAGGCTGAACTCGACTCCAACACACTCTTCAAACTTATTGGTTGTCTGAAATAAATGAGTACACAGATCTTTCCTGTTAGTTTAAATTTAGTTTTCATAGATCTCCTCAAACAACTTCCAACATTCAAAACATTGAAAAGGAATAAAATGGGTTCAGAAACATATCAGCTCTTGATCTGTCTTATTAAATATACTGTGCAAACAAAAATACAGAAATTTCTAGATAAACTCAACAGGCCTAGAGAATCTGTGGAGAGAAAGCAGAGTTAGTGTCTCAGGTCCAGTTCCAAAGAAGGGTCACTGGACCCAAAATATTAACTTTGTTTTCTATCCACAGATGGTGCCAGACCTGCTGAGTTCCTCTAGTAAGTTTGTTTTTGTTTGTGATTTCCAGCATCGGCAGTTCTTTGGTTTATTTCATTAAGTATAATCTCTTCTTTTGTTGAAACTATGAATTTGAGGTGACTAGATGTAATACATCATTATACTTTCCTTTCATTTCTGAAATCTCAATTCAAATCCAACCCATCAGATGAAAAAGGAGTCTCGCATTTTTTAGATGGTCCAAAAGGCCCAACTGCAATGATCTTAAATAGGTCCTAGTGTATGCGGGGCCACAGCAGAAAAATGTCCACAGCTGAGAATAAACTCCGTTAAGAAAGGCAAACTTATCTTTTTGGGGGCGAAGCTCGAGCATTACAATCATAAAGTCATGTAGCACAGAAACAGATTACTGATAAAAGCTGGGAGTCCTGAGTCATGCATGATCTCCCCAGCATTACATCTAAATATTTAGTAGGTCCAACCAACCAGGTCATCAGAAAGATGATGGAAGATCACAAAATAGGGACTGGTATGAAAACCTGACAATGGGACTTAGGACAGCCATAACAGATGTGGTTCCCATGATGGGTTAAGGAGCCATATAGAAAGAAAGAAACAGAGGAAGAGCCTCCAGTCCGGAGAACTGCTTCAGTAATCGGCGCTGCTGAGAAGGCAGTTGAAGCCTGTGTTTAGTGGAGGATGAAGGGGCTTAAGAAGAAGTCTCAGGAGACATTTCAACAGCCTGGAAAGCAGCAGATGAGCTCAGGAGAAGCCCATGAGCTAATATTTTAACTCAATGAAACAGAGGGTATGGTGAAGGAAGTACACAAGCAAAGTTTGCTTGGTGCAGCTATGCAACATTAAAGCTCGAAGAAACCCAGGGCAATATTAGCTGGTGAAGCTAGCAGTCCATGGACAAGCTGGAGTTGTGGCCATGTGTAGCTCCTGGAGTGCAGTTTTCAGGATGCAGGGGTGTGCAGTCCCAAAGAATCAAGAGTGAACAACCAGGGCACAAGCAGGCCATTAAGGGAGTCCATGATGGAGCAGCATTTGAGAGAGTTCCAAAACTAGGAGATCATAAGTGAAGATTTGGAATTCCTTGAAGAGGAGACAAAATTGAAAAAACTTTGGTGACCCAGTTTGAGAGGGTTGCTGAGAAATTCACTTGCAGTCTTAGGTGTTTAAGCACAGTTTGTCTGTTACCCACATCGACCTGTGTTAATTATGGATATTAGAATAAAAATCACAAATAAATACTGTAGATTTTTTTTGCTCCAACTTTGTATTGTAAAGTTTATTTTTCTTGTTGGATATCATGGAAACTTGTGGTTTTATTCTCTTACAAATTACCTTAGATCTCACAATTCATCTTAATTGAAGTAAAATATTTCTGGACCCTAGCCAGACAATTTTATAAATTTGGCAGTCTGTCTCTGAGATCATAACAATTAAAATTTATTCAACAACTTAAAGACTCAAAATTGTAGAAAGAATTTTTTAAAAATCATATTTCAGGTTGATCTTCCAATGTTAAAAGTTAACACACAATGCTAATGTAATTAATTCTGCTCAGCTTCATGCTATGACACACACGGGCTGTTCAATAAAGTTCCCGTTTTGCTAAAAAGGCTTGATTTGCTACCACAGATTTCCCTCATCTTGAATAGCAGACAAACTTATTTTAAAAATACATGATGTAGTTAAGACAGAAATTAAGTAGCAATGAATGAGCTTAACAGCTGTGCAATGAATGTGGCTATAGTAATTTGAAATCTAAATATAATATGTGGCAACAGTCATCTAAGGCCAACACCAAAGTTTAAGGTCAAAATAATTTTCATTGTTAATAGTTACATTTGGACTATTAAGAGATTAATTTAATGTGGTAAACTAAAAACAAATCTGTTGCATCTGAAATAGTTTCCAAATAATTCCAAGCAAAACAAACATAATTGCAACCATCTTTGACTGGTCAGTTGTACTCACTTCTAGAGTATAATCCCCAACTATGAAGCACTATACTATCAAGTTACAAGGATGTTTGATTTATGCTTGGAACTAACACCACTCCTCTCAGCATATGTGACAAACAGATATTAAAACATTTGACTAGCCATGATCTAAAAATACATTGGGTTTTAACACTGATGTAGTGTTTCTAAATTGAAATTTCTTCACCAATATCACTGGACAATTTACTTTAAAAATTCTTAAGTTCCTAGTAAGGTTAAAAAGGGAAAAGTAACAATCCTAAATAATTTTAAGAGCAGTTTTTTTTCTCTGTTTTCGATTGTAGATGTGCTTACTCTTTATTGGTAAAATTTGCATTATTTCAAAAGACTACATACAAATGTATGTCTCAAGTGCAAAATCACAAGTTTTTGCTGAAGTAAGATATTGGGATGAGCTGTAAAATAATTTCTCCATTAAGCAAATTCGATTTAAAGTATTAAATATTCTTTGTAATATATTAGCATCAAAAAGCTTTATACTTTTTGGTGTGCACAGTACTTAGTGATTTGAAATGATTTGATCATTTGTGTAATCGATATCCTTAGCTGTTTATGAAGTCCAAAGTTTATTTGCAAACTAATTCTCTCTTTTACTTAATGGTAAATATTATTAAAGAAAATGTGAGATATTAATTGGAAAGCAATACTTCTCTGCAGAATTCCATTAGCAAGCTAAAAAAGTTACATTTTTAAAAATATGAATAATAAAGAATTAATAATCAGTTACAATGAAATGTGGCTATGAGATTTTATTATAACGTTTCAGTTGACTGCAAATAATATATTAACTCAAGAAGCATTAAACATCTTTTAAAAAGTAAATTAGCAGCTAAACCTCTTTATATTACAAATAGGTTTAGTTGAGTAATGTTCGTGCTTTAGCACCCAAAATTAAATGATATTCTTATTTGTTCTTGATAAATTAATAAGTAAGAATATAAGAAGAAAGTGAAGCTCATAAATCCCATTCTAAAAATGTGGTTGAATGATTTCTGAATTGTGCGAAACCAAATTCCTTGCACTAACTACATCAGTATCTTTAGCTCGTTCTGAATTAGTTCATTGTTTAAAGGTGTGAATAATTCCCAAAGAAAATCAAGAATTTGGAAAGACCCACAAAATCTGTAAGAGCAATACTTGTTACTTGCCATATTACTTCACAAACATGCATTGTATACTTTACCTATGCAGAAAATTATCAAAATGTTGCAGCAATGAATGCCTCTCCACCTCTGAGAAGATAGCCCTGGTTCATTCACTGTCGATCTTCAAGTGCAGTCTGTGCAGCAAAGCTCTGAGCAGGATCTAAAGTAGTCCAGAATGGAAAGCAGTGCTATATTTTTGGCAATAAAGGCAATGACGTCACAGGTATAGAATGTCACTAAGTGGATGGACCTAAAAGCGTGGCGGGTTCTCTGAGTACTATCTTATGCTTGCTAAATCTTACTATTAATTTTTAAAACATTTGAATTATAAAACGAACATACTTTCATTGCAAAAAAAAGTAATAGGAAAAGCAATGCAATAATTTTAACTGTAAATGTCAAAATGATTTTTTTTCCATTGACTAATTTTCCTGAATGGAAGTTTTCTTTTTCCTTTACCTTCATAATCTGACATCTTGAAACTTTGAATGAACAGATAACCTGCTCCCAAATTGTCATGAGTGACCATTTCATTTGCTGATAGTTAGCACTACAGTGATTCATGCGCAACGTTTGCTCCTCTCTGCACTCTGTATTCATCTCCATATATTTGAACAGCAACAGGAAATGCATTGATATAGCAGCTTTAATGTAGCAAAACATCCTAAGATATTTTAACATACAATAATTGACACCAAGCCAAAGGACGAGACATTCAAATATGTATCCAAATGCCTTCTTAAAGTAGTAACTTATAAGGAATGTTGTAAAGAAAAAGAGGTGTGAGAGAAGAGGTTTAAAAAGGAATTCTAGGCTTGTGGCCTAGACAAGTGAAAGACTTGGTTGGCAATAGTAAGATGAGGAAAGTGAAGATGGCACAAGTGCCTAGAATTGGAGGAACCCAGACTCCAAACTCAGTACTGAAACACTGACGGAGGCTTCTTTTTCAAATTAAACTAAGGCAAATTTCCAAGCATCCTTTTAAGAACAATCACATCTTTCCTAAAGTGTGGTGAGCAGAACTGGATCCAACACTCTAGTTGTAACCTAACCAGAGTGTCATACAGACTCAGTAGAATTTCTCTGTTCTTGTATTCAGTTCCTGTTTATTGTTGTGCCCACTTTCTGAGTGTACGGGTTCTTTAGCAGTCTAATGTGTCTGTGTGAGTTCTTGAGAAGTCGAATATGTTCTAGAGTGTACAGGGAGAATAACCTTCTGGTCTAACAAAAAGAGTCTTGTTGACAAAATGAAGTTTATTGCATCTCTCCAACTATTCATCGGTTTAAATATAGGCTCTACATTACTACAAAAACTCTTGGCAGAGCCTAGCCTTTGGTTTACCTCCATAGGATTCTACTTTATGCTTAAAGTCTTCAGTACATTATTATAATGCATGATGTCTATTGCACTGAATCAAGTATTAACACTTTCAGAACCATTTATGCCCATATAAAACATGTTTCCCAACCTTATCTCTGATAGCGATTATATATTTCTTTACATAATTAGATTTACCATTAGCCCATCTCCTCCTAGGTTTTTGATTTTACAAATTCAGACAATCTGGAATTACCATGATTCTCCCTGAATGTGTTATCTTCAGAATTAAAAGAATGGTAGTTTTATTGGAAAGAACTTAGTCCTCTTGGTCTGTGTTCATGAAGATCTGAGGTCAATGATTCTCTTCTACACTGGAGGATTTTTAATCTCACTCCTTTATCTTGGAAAGTCCATCACACCTGCAGGCACCTCTTCCTTTTATATTCTTCAAATGTTGCTAAACTCTTATTAGAGTTGTCCTTCAAGAAGGTTTTATGCACCATCTCTTTAATTTGTGTCAGTGATTTTTTATTCTCAGTCCACAGATATCCATATTGAAGTAGATAGATTTTCTACTTCAAATTGTCGATTAATTTAGATTATTTTCACCTTCACCTCTTGAATTGTTGGTGGAATCACTTATTTACTTCCTTGACTCTTTTATTTGAGGATTCCTTTGTGCCTGATGTGAAGATTTTTTTTGGTAGGTAGGAAGATCAGATATTTTGCTTGAACTTGCTCCTTCATAATCATCTCAGCTTCTAATGTATGACTTGAATTTGTTAAAACTAGTGGTTCTCTATACCATGTTGCAATCTGATTCAATACAATTCTTGAACTGTCTTGAGAGGAGTTTAGTGTTCAGTTGCAACATTTTTGTTTGCCATTCTTCTTAAATCTTGTTGATACTTAGAATCTGAACCCTCTTCAGGTTTATAGTAAAGGAAAACAATTCAACCAAACCAGTATATTGCTTTCAATCTCTTATCCCAACATAATTAACCTCAGGGGATTCTGCTTTTTGTTTGGGTTCCATCATGAATTTAAGGAACCCCGTAATATCTTTTGCCTGCTATTCTTTGAATGACTGTGTCTTCACCCCAACTGTTCTTTGGATAGTTGTCATTTAACCCCTTCCTGCTTTTGTAATCCAGATATCCATAATTAATCTAGTCCCATTTACCAGCATTTAGCCCATATCCCTCTAAGTCCTTCCTATTCATGTATTTTTCCAGATGCCTTTTAAATGTTGCAATTGTACCAGCCTCCACCACTTCCTCTGGCAGTTCATTCCATACACACACCGCTTTCTGTGTGAAGAAGTTGCCCCTTAGGTCCTTTTTAAATCTTCCCCCCCTCACCTTAACACTTTCAGAACCATTTACACCCACGTAAAACATGTTCCCCAACCTTATCTCTGATAGCTATTATTATATATTTGCTTACATAATTAGATTTACTTTTAGCCCATCTCCCCCAAGGTTTCAATTTGGTTAATTATGCCCTCTAGTTTTGGATTCCACTACCCTGTCGAAAAAAAACCAATGCTCCTCCTAATTTTATAAACTTCTATAAGGTTGCTCCTCAGCCTCCGATGCTTCAGGGAAAGCAACCCCAGCTTAATCAGCCTCTCTCCATAGCTCAAATCCTCCAACACTGACAACATCCTCATAAATATTTTCTGAACCGTTTCAAGTTTCACAACATCTTTCCTATAGCAGGGGGACCAGAACTGAACGCAGCCTGCCAAAAGTGGCCTACCAAAGACATGTACAGCTGCACTGTGACCTCCCAACTTCTATACACAATGCACTGACCAATAAAGGCAAGCATATCAAAAATGTCCTAACCAATGTCGAGTACAGCTGCAACATGACCTACAACTCCTGTATTCAATGCACTGACCAATAAAGGCAAGCATGTCAAAAGCCTTCTTCACTACCCTGTCCACCTGCGTCTCCACATTTGAGAAACTATAAATCTGCACTCCAAGGTCTTTTTGTTCAGCAACACTCCCTAGGACCTTACCATTAGGTATATAAGTTCTGCCGTAGCTCATCCTACCAAAATATGGCACCTCACATTTATCTAGATTAAATTCCATCCACCACTCTTTGGCCTATTGGTCCATCTGATCAATGTCCCATTGTACTCTGGAGGTAATCTTCTTCATTGTCCACTACACCTTCAACTATGTTGTCACCTGCAAATCTACTAACTATAACTCCTAGACTGGGACTCTGGGTAATCCAAAGTACAGGAAAGGAGAAAATTGTGGCTATAAGAGCTGCTCCTTTTTTGCAGTTGTTTTTAGTGTTGGAGCTGACTTCCTCGGTTTCTTGAAGTGGTAATTATTGTATTGTTTTGGAACTTTGGAAAAAAATTGATCAAAACAATAGTAATTTAAAATGGGAAGAAAGAAGAAGATCAGATACCATGTGGGAAATGAAAACAGAAAGGAGCAGAGCACTTGTCTGCTCATTTTACCAACCTCTCAATATCCTGCGGTAGTTGATTGGTGTCATCCTCACTGTTGGGCACACCTTGAAGTTAAGAATCATTAACAAATTTTGAAATGTTGCTTTCTATTGAAATATCCAAGGCTAATTGTCGAATAATGATTGTGTTAAATGGAGATTTGGAAGAGGACATGGTGAAGGAGAGCCGGTCCTTTTATTTTGGAATCTGATCCTGTTTCAGATATCATCAAGAGGCAGAACGGAGATAAGGAATAAGAGGTGATGAAAGAGAATTCCAAAGTTCATGCTAAGGGAAGAAGAGCATGAGATTCCCAAGCTATAAGTGGATAAATAAGAACAATGTGAGGGCAGTCCTTTGAGAGGGAAAATAGGCATGCATTTACCCATTCAAAACCAGGAACTTGGAGATGCAGTGTTTGTAAGATCATTGGAGTAGAAGGTCAGATATTTCATGCTTAAAGATGAAGTTGAGAGACAGTAGGATTATACTGGACAAGAAGGAATCCTTTGTACTAGCCTATATCTGTTCAGAACTGGGTTCAAAACTATGTCCATCCCTGTTTTGAAACACTGAGCATTTGATGCTATCCTTCAACATCAACCAAATCTCTAACCTAATTATTTGGAGAAATTGTTTGGAGATTCAGTGTTTAAAAGTATCTGAAAACAAAAAAAAGTATTTAATTTCTTACCATAGTTTCTTTTTCTTCACTTTTCATTGCTCTTTAAAACCCATGTATAAAATACTTTTGAAATATAATATATGTATGTACTATTAAAGTGGTCAGCATAAAGTATTCAGCTCTGTAGATGATGAGAAGCAGTCAATAATTTGTGTCACTGCTGCCTATTCAGTGGTGACAGAATGTCAACATTATTCTTACATCTGATAGGAAGCTATCTCTTTGTGATCTGTCCCACTTTGGCTATAACTTGGCAGTAAATCAAGCTTGCGACCAGATCATTCAAGCCATATCTGTGTCTGTACCTTTGTGGAATGTCTTAGTTTAGACTACATGGCTGAATATAGGACTGTCTTTTAAAAGGAGGAAAATTCCAAAACTGAGATCCAAATTGGCTGGGGAGGCCTCACAGATGGACAATGGGACATGAAAGCAGATTTTAAGCAATCAATAGTTGGTGGGTGTGGGAACTGGTCCATAAAGGCTGGCGAGTGGGAGGTCATCTTGTAAGCTGAAAAATGGGCATCATTTTTAATGGGATGGCAACACTCCTATCAGAGGCATCAGACATACAGAAGGCTAAAGATGGGTGTTTTTCGGGAAAGCCTGTATTTAAGTGAGGTGGAGAGAAGTGCTCCACAGAACTGATAGGAAGAGGAGGCCAGCAAGTCTCAGCAAGTAATAAAGTTTGATAGTCACAGAGGAAGTCAGCAATTGTACAGTGGTCGCACGAATATTGTTGCAATTAGCTGTCCCAGTACAGCTATAACACTGAGCGGCACGGTGGCACAGTGGTTAGCACTGCTGCCTCACAGCACCAGAGACCCGGGTTCAATTCTCACCTCTGGCGACTGACTCGGTGTGGACTTGTTGGGCCGAATGGCCTGTTTCCACACTGTAATGCAATCTAACATTGGCTCCAATCAGACAATGTGGAAAATCATCCTGGTATGTCCTGTAATCGAAAGGCAGGACAAATCTAATCTGGCCCAACCACTCTAGTGTCAATTATCAGTAAAACGATAGAAGGAGTCATCGACAGTGCCATCTGTTTTGCAATGACCTATGCACTGGTGCTCAGTCTGGGTTCTACCAGGGCCACATCTCCTGACCTCAGTTCAGACTTTGTTCAAACATAGACAAAAGAGCTGAATTCCAGAGCTGAGGTAAGAGTGGCCGCCCTTGACACCAAGGTTGCTTGAGTGTGGCATCAATGTGCCCGAGCAAAATTAGATTAACTGGGAATCAGAGGGAGAACTCTGCACTGTTTGGAGTCATATGTAGCACAAACAAAGATGTACAGATTACAATAGAAATCCAATTCCATGCATTAGCGGAATCACACTGAAGTGTCAATCCACAAGCTCCTTTAGGCATCTGAAAATCTTCCACCCGGTATATACAATCCATCCAGCAGTGAGTCTGTGTACTGACCAGAATGAATCAGGATATTCAATGACTCCAGAATGCATGTGAGGCACGTCAAACATACCAATCCTAAAAGCAGAGCAAGCTTCCAAATTCTCATGGTATTCTTTGGATAAAAGTAGCAATAGACATATTCACAGTGCACAGGGAAGATTACATCATTATAGTGGTTTACTTTTCCTAAATTTCCATTATTGGATGACGGTGAAACATAATGAGTACAACCATCACTGACACTATGACCACTATTTTCAGTTGATTCAGTAAGCCAGAATGGATATTACACATCTTAGTTCAATGGCAAACCATTTAATGAAATGTATACAGATTGAGGGGTGACCTATGTCATGTTCACGTTCAATTGGTTCGTGCTATCACCATTGTCAAGCAACATAGCAACATTTTTGCATTGCATTGCTGCATTTTCCTGCAATGCCAATGAAGAAAGAATTACTATCCCCAGGACAATTTGTGCTCAGAAGGCAAATGCAAGTGCTCTTGACCCACATTCTATTGTCTAACCAATCTAAGACATTGAACATTCTTCTTCAAAGACATGAAGGATATGCAGAACATCAGGTAGAGAACTAGCAAAAATATGCACCAGGCAGAGAATGCAAGTTAGAAATCCAAATGTAAATGAATACCAGCAAAGATTTCTAGAATATACAACCAGCCTAGATCATACAAAATCATTTCTGATCATGGTACCATGATCATTACAAATGAACAGGAGCCAACTCAGACTAATGTATGACATACCAATCATGTTTGAAGAGAGTGAGGAAGAAAACTTTGACAATGATTCTGTGATGATGATGAATAAGAATAGCCAGCAGCAAGACAACCATATTGCAGATTATGATATGATTTATGGACAAAGTTTACAAAAACGATGATTTAATGTACACCTATGAGGCAAAATTGAAAAGTGTGGTGCTGGAAAAACACAGCAGGTCAAGCAGCATCCAAGCAGCAGGGGAGTCGATGTTTCAAGCATAAGCCCTTCATCAGGAATTCCCAAAACGTCAACATTCCTGCTCACCATTCCTGCTGTGCTTTTCCAGTGCAATACTTTTTGACTCTGATCTCCAGCATCTGCAGTCCTCACTTTCACCTATGAGGCAAAGTCAATGTTTGATAAATTTAAGAAGATGTATCATCAGTTCACAGAAGGCTACATCTCAGAGTTTAACAGGTTTGTTAAAGGACTTAAGAAATGCAATGTAGAACTCCTAGAGTCTGTGTTGGCAATTAAGCTATTAGACTGTCCACAAACTTTGCATATTGGTTCTGATAGGTGTTCAGTTTTAAGCAATGATCCTCTTTTTGAACAACTGGCTGTTGCACTAAAAATGTTTTTTGGAGATAATCCTTCCCAGTTATATTCTCAGGACTTGTTGGGATTTCTGTAGTGATCAAAAAGTATTGACGACTATGATTACTGACTCTCAAAGTCAAAGGGCCTTTATTGCAGGCAACCATTTAGGATGGAACTTCTGAAGCCTTTTGCAGGGGATTTGTTCCTTTAATGGATTTCCTGAATCAAGGGAAATGCAGTATTGAGGTGATATCTGACAATTGAAGTAGTCCAGAAATCCACAGGAATAATTAAATTTCCAGCGTGACTCTAAATTATATTATGCTATGAACTGTCCAAGCATAAAGAATCAAGTATTTGAAACGACTCATGAAACAAATGGTCCTGAGGATGACTAGGATAAAAATCAACAGCAAGAAAATATTGTGTCAGTGCCTGAAACTTAAGTCGGCCCACAAGTATCTTTGTTGCTGACTTATTAATCAATTGTGCTCAACTAGGTAGTGGCTTTACTCAATAGTGTGTGATATCGACTGACTGAGCTATTATTTATAAACCTGGACAAAGGACTCAAAAATAGGGTAAAAATGTGGAAGCTCTAGTTGCTTTTGCCTCAGGAATGATAATTGTTGTCATCTTTAAAAGAGTGAACTTGTGAAATCATAGGATTGCATCATCTCATAAGCCCTGATGTCATCTCAAGTGTCATATTGTTATTACTGAGTAAGTCTTCAATAAAAAAAATGTGTTTCATTTCTGAGTTAACAGATAATGAAGGTCAGCTTGCAAATGACAAATTTCAGGACATGTAAAAGAACTTAATTATTAAAGTAACACATACAGCTGCACAAAGTCTAGTCAGTGATGGCAGATGCAAAAAGAATTATAAAGCATGTGTATTTGATAAAGCCGTATACTGAGTTTCAAACATTACTGTATATATTTGAGGAAACTGGAAGTTTTTCATCAAGTGGTCCAAGAAATGCTATCAACCTCTGCAGATAGGGTTCTGGCTGATCAGAATAAACTTATATGGAAATTGCATGAAAAAGTTGTAAGAATTAAAGTTACAATTAAATTATGCCAGGGTTATAGATAAAGAGTATAAATCCCCTGTAGAGCAGATCATTACGCAATGTAATACATGTATTAAATATCAAAAGACATCATCATGCCTGGTTGTACATTTCCCTTTAGCATAGGAATTCAGTGAAGTAGCAGTCATGGAGCTGAAGACATGGGACATTCTTCAGAAAAATGATTAAGTTTTGAACATGTGGCAGCAGTTTTAGCATATGCACGTCGAAAAATAAATTAAGGACCATATGGACTATAGTGAACAAAGTCATGGGAAATTAGGTTGCATGGGCATTGAGTGACCAATAAAATTCTTCCCAGAAGGCAATAAGACATACTGGTCTGAACCAGTACATTCATTTCCAAGTTTCACTTCTGAGGTAACAGATAATGAAGGTCAATTTGCAAATAACAAATTTCAGGGCATGAACTTAATTATCATAGTATACTGCTGCACAAAGTCTGGTCAGGAGTAGCCTATGCCAAAAGAAGCCATGTAATAATTGGTGAGATATTGCACAAAATGTAGGCAGATCAGAAGAACCGTAAGTTACAAACAGCATGGGCAGTACATGTAAAAATCTCTTTACAAGCCACACTAATTAGATAGGGTTCGGATCCACAGTTGTCTTCAAGACTGCATGACAATGCTCCAGTACAACAATGCACAGCAATAAAGAAAAAAAAAGTTTGGTTTATAGACCCATCTAAATGGATTACATGTCAATGGAAAAGTGTTCATTAAAACTCAGCCATCAGAAAACATTAGCAGAGCATTGTGACATTGCATCAGACCATCTGGAGAAGATTTCAGATCTGATGACATGATTTACTCTAAAGTACAAGGATACAGGGAATGGAAAGGACCAGGAAAAGTTATTGGGCATGACAGATAAACTTTCACAATATGACACATAAAGGCACATTCCTCACCTGCTGTGAGGTAATTGATGAAGCACCATGTTACAAGTTCTACAAATTGGAACAGAAGGGGCAGGATCTTAGAGTTCAGGAATTACATACTTATATACATTCTGGTTGTGAAGTATATGAAAATGTAATGTCCATTGGCTCAAAGTAGATTTATGGGTCATTTTGAAGGCATAGAGTCGGATGACTGGAGGGTGGCCATGATAGCCTGGCATACAGACATGTGTACAGGAAAATATAAAGACAAATTACATTTCCAAAATGAGGAACAAGAATTGAGCACCATGGATTGTTAGCAATGGGGACAAGAGTAGAGAACTAGAAACAGATCCAGTACTGATATAGGCAATACATATAGAAAAAAAAGTCATGTGCAGTCAAGCAGATTTTAAGCAGGCATTATGACAGGAGTAGCCCAGAAAGATCTCAACATCAGAAAAGAGGCTGCAGTCAGACAAGACAACTCAGTGATGTGGGTAATAGAGAGTCTTCTCCATTAATGGATGAAAGTAGAAGTCCCAATGATCGAGAGTTTCTGACAACTGTAGAATGGAAGATATGGTGATAGTAGAAGCTAACTTAAGAGAGTTAGAGGATTAGAAATAACTTGGAGTAGATTTCAAAATTGAAGATAAAAATAAATTTGCTCTGTCATACATGTGGATCTGTATGGAAAAGGTCTTACCAAATGGCACTTATAAACTAAGGATACATTGGTAATTGGAGGGGAGGAATAGTTTAGGGAGCAAAATGTTTAGTACAGGCAGTCCTATGGCTGGAAAAGTACGTTTGAATATCTTTTTAACCATTTTAATAACCTTGTGTTGAAAGTATAACTCTATAGATAGCAAAATTGCAGTCCTTCAGAGTAACCAGCTCAAGACAGGAGTAACCTTACAATCCAAAAGGAAGCATCAGGAATTAATGAAAGCTCCAGAAGTTATATAAATGAGTTAAATGATGTTTCTTGGATTTGATATTTTTCAGTAAGGGTACTTCGGTCAACATTAACTTATTCACCACCAAGAGTGGATCTGAAAATGTTCTATCAGAAGTATAACAGAAAACATTCAAGATATTCATTGAAACTTATAAGATTCTTAAGAGGCTTGATAGGGTAAATATTGAGAGGGTATTTCTCTTTATGTGAGGGTCTAGGACCAGAGAGCTTGGTCTCAGAATAAAGGGGCACCAATTTAAGACTGAGATGAGGAGCAATTCCTTCTCTCAGAGGACTCCTTGCTAGAGCGAGCTGTGGGGACAGAATCCTTGTGTATATTTAAGGTCGAGGTGGATAGATTCTTAATCAGTAGAAGAATCAAGGTTTATGGGAAAAGGACAGGAATGTGGACATAAGGAATGTTGGAACAGCTGTTATTGAAAAGAGCTTAACAGCCCATTCCTATTTCTTATGGACATTATTTTTGGTAGAGGGGTGCCAATAACATTGAAGAAAATTTATAGATTGAATTATGAAAGAATTCAAAATTGGCAGAGAAGCTTCTGGAGTTTTCAAACATGTGGCTTTGGAAATTAGGCTGAGTCAAATATAATACTATACTGAGAGTCTTACTTAGAAAATGCCAATCCTATTGCAATTAGTCATACCGGGACAGAAAGATGAGGCTGCTACCAAAGATGAGATGGAATGGCTGAAATGTCTCATCAGAAAGCACAACAGTTTAAGCACTCAGACTAGACCAAACACAAATTTTGATCTAACAGAACTTAGTCTGGCTATGAGAAATCCAAAGATGGAGAACATTTTTTAAGAGTGAATAAAATTCATTAAAAAATGAAAATTAAGAAGCATATCCTGTAGACCTCAGCTTTGGATGATCCCAATAATATGACAATAGTCATTGTTTAAACATCATTTCTGCATGATATATGTTAGCGATGACTTGTGATAGTTCTTGTGGGACAAAAAGGGGAAAGGTTGCTCCTTGGCGTGGAAGACAAAGAAAATGAGAAGAGTGGTGAAAAGCACACAAGCTGCTAGATCTCTAACTTTCATTTATATGGTGTTCCGTTTGTGTAAGATTTGAGGAAATTCTATATGTTAACAGGACAGACAAAGCAACTCTAATAGAATAGAGTATCTTTGTGGAATAATGTACATTCTACAAAAGGTGGAAGTGAAAATGACTATGGATAGATAGAACCAGTTTAAAGCAGAGTTGGAGGAGAAAGAGAAGTGTTTGAATTTTTCATAAAGAGGAACATTTCTGCATAAAAATCAATATTCTAGGGAAAGGCTGAGTTTCTATGTAACAATGGGAAATCTGAGATTGTGTTTTATTTTTATCTATGTACCCTTTATAAATCTAACTTTTTTCTTAAAACAAAAGGAGTCTGTCAACATAAGAAATTCAGATCTCTTTAACAGTCATCTCCAGAGCTGATGATGCTAATTGGATTCTGTATTTAAGAGCTTTGTTCCTAGGGCCTTTGTGGTGCAGTGGTAGATTATTCATTCATAGGATGAGGGCATCTCTGGTTAGGCCAGCATTTGGTGCCCATCCCTAATTGTCCAGATATCGCCTAGACCATCGCCTCCCCATAATATCCCTACCTCTGAGCCAGGAGACTTGTGTTCAAATCCCACCTGCTTGAGAAGTGTGTAATAGCATCACTTTTGATTTTAAATATAAATAAGACTCCTGGAGTTTAATGGTGGTAGGTAGTTGATGAAAACTTTGAAAGTCAAATGAAACCAGGTTATAGTCCAACTGATTTATTTAAAATCACAAGCTTTTGGAGAGTTGCTCTTTCGTCAGGACTATAACCTGTTGTGGTGTGGTTTTTCACATTGTCCACCACAGTCCAATGATGTTGATGATTTGGTGGGTAGATAAAAAGTCATTCAGATGTGTATACAAATAATTAGAACTAAGAGCCGGGTTCTTCTAGATATAAAAAAAGGAACTGAGTTCCTCTTCAGCAGGGAGCTGGTTTCTGGACAGCAAGAGTCCCATAGGGAAAGGTGGAAGCAAGTGTTTCTGCAAAACTAAACAAAAGCTTTATAAATCTCTGAGTGTATTTTGCTGTCTGATTCAACATATGGATGTCAGCCTATAAAACAAAAAACAGCTGCTCCTCAGATGCTGACTGGCCTGCTGTTCTTTTCCAGCACCACACTCTTGACTCTTTGACAATGACACTAAGACTTGAAATCTCATTGATGGAGGTAACACCTGCAAGTTGCAGAATTTTCCTTACGTTTGAAGGCACTTCAGACTCAAGAACCCAGAGGATATATGCCATGGTCATCAAATACATCAGAGCAGTGTGTTTCCATGTCAGCTTTACACACCAGGACAGCACTGGAATTTGCACCAGTTGGTGAACTGATGAGAAGGAAGTCATGAGATAACTTTACTGTACTGCATTGAATGAGGACAATGATGAATGCATGCCTTTGTTTTATGACATATTGGATTCCCCAAATCAAACCACACATCAGAATCTCATTTTCAGAAAATCTATGACCTGCAGAATGGATTCCTTGTAGTCATATGTTAACTGTCATTATCCACAGTCTATGCTTTGGGGTCCTATTTCGTGTAAGTAGCCATATCTTCAGACATTCACTGTCCAACCAGGGAAGTGTCCAGTTGGTCTGAAAAGCTGGCGACTCTGGGACTGTCTCAGGATGAATGTTGCGGTAGCTTCCTGACTACCTTGTACACTGAGTACCTTGCAGCATCTTTTTCTGATGGACATATACTAACAGCGTATTCAATGAGAGAAACTCTTCCCTATTCTTGAAGGTACCTGACTGTTCAGGAGGAGATCTGATACCATAATTGTATACCCACCTAAACTGGGTACTGCAGCAATGGTCCTGAACCTAACCACCTTCAAGGTCTGACGAGGCTGGTTTTTGTGAAACCCTGTGGATTGTGACATCTGTGAGCTGCTTGATGCAGAGATGGAACTTTGACTGGCTTATCCACAAATGTCTGAAGGATCCTTGGAGTAATCTGTTTAATGTAGAAATGGCAATTCTCACCACTGCAACCCATTGGCTGCAAATTCTGTTACAGCATTGAACACCAACACAATCTGCCAAGAGTATTCTGGTAACCTTTGAAACTGACACGCTGAAATTTCCACGTGGCACAGCCTTTGTCAGTCACCTCTTTCATCTGGATAGTGCCTTCTGTGACCACTCTGCATTCTCCTCATCCATCTCCCCTTTCACCCACATGGACCTGTTACTCCTCTGGGTGTTACAATTCTGCTCTCTGGAATTGCCTCTCTCTCCCTCTCATTTTCATCTCGACCAGAGGATTCAACATATGAATGCATAAGACCCTTTACTAACTGATACACTCAGAGCCTCTCAGCTCCCTTCACATTGCACAGTGAAGAAGCACTTCCTTTAATGTGTATGCGCATTCTACAATACTTACAGTTGATGCCCCTCCCTCACCCCACCATGTGTTCATGCTTCTCACTTTCCCTGTGTTGTAATGTTGTGGCTCTGAATGGCTTCCAATCCTCAGTTGCCATGAGCTTTCACTTCCCTATAGATGGCCAGCCCACTGAAGCACTATGATCTAATGATCCTTCAACAAAATGTAAAAAACTCCTCATAACAGTAGTAAATGAGCTTCTTAACAATGTGCACCACTATTGTACCCCTCTCAATCACACCAGAAACATTGTCCCATAGCAAGAACACACTGGATTTCAATCTGATCATTTAGCAGTTCTTCTGTAATTCTGCTTTTGAAGGTCAAATAAAGTAATAATGTGTAAGTATTTCTACTTCATTCCACTTTGAACAGAATCCAGTGCTCTGCTTCTTGCATGGTGCACGTACTAACACCTGTCACTGACTGCTATACTTGCAACAGAGCCTTCTAGAATTCTCACATTGCTGGTTAAAATAACCACGAGAAGCTATTGGAACAAAAATGCCTTTTCTTCCATTTAAGCCTAAGACTCAGAATTTGTTTGCTACTTGAAGAAATTGTGGACTATAAATTCAGTAGTATCCAAAGCTAGGTATGTTGAGCATGAAGCCCTGTTCTTGTTGAGTCAGCAGCACAAAACTTTTATGCTGCTACTGACTGGTGAGAATGACACATTACTCGTGTTACACAGTGATTGCACAGCTACCAGAGTTAGGTTAGTCAAGGTATGGCTGGCCATGTAATGGAGATTGGTGACTTCACTTCAAGGTAGCCAAAATTACATTGGCAAAACACATTTCGGCTGCCGACACCCAAACAGAACCTATTTTGAAGAAAAGTTTGATGTAGGAAGCAAAATAAAATCCAGGGCTCTCGATACTGTTTAGGGGCCCTTGTGCATTCTACCTTAATAAACTTGAGATCATCCAAAATATTGTTGGCTGTGTTCTATCTCACTCCAAATGCCATTCACACATCACAAAGGTGCTCACTAAACTATATTCGCTTCTAATTTAGCAGTGTCTTGATTTTACAATGATCATCTTTTGTTTGCAAATTCCTCCATGGCCTCAGCTCTCTCTAACTCTATAATCCCCTCCCATGAGTCATGATGATATCTAATGTCCTCCCACTTCTGGCCACTTGAGTATTTTTTAAATTGCTCCAACATTGATCACAATAGCTTCCACCCTAAGGCCTTAAACTCTAAAATTGCATACACACAATTCTCCTCTACCTCCCTCTCTATCTGTCTTTTAAATTCTCTTTGCCCAAATATTTGCTCACCTGCCCTAATATGCCATATGTGACTTCTGCATGTATCTGTGAAGGAACTTTGAAAGTCTTAATACATTTAAAACGTTTTCAAGATACAGTCTGTTTTTTGGTGTGCTCTTACCTGATTAATAACATATCTCAAACAGAACCAACTCCAGGGGATACCAATGAACAATTCATTCCAGCCTAAAATACAACCAATCACCACTCCCCTTCAGCTCCTTTGACAATGATGCCTCAAAGTGGTAATTTCTCCTTTAATCTCTAGAATGTCAATTTTACTAACAAATCTATTATGTAATCACAAACATACTGTAAGTTGAGAATAGCAATATTGATAAGGACAATGGTGGTGAGAAGCATAGAATCCCCACTGCATGGAAGAAGGCCATTTGGCCCATTGAATCCACACCGAAACACCGAACAGCATCAAACCCAGACCCACCCCCTTCAGTAACCCTGCATGTCCCATGGCTAATCCACCTACCCTGCACATCCCTGAATACTATGGGTAATTTAGTGTAGCCAATCTACCTAACCTGCACATCTTTGGACTGTGGGAAGAAACTGGAGCAGCCAGAGGAAACCCACTCAGACATAGGGAAGATGTGCACATTCCACACAGTTACCCAAGGCTGGAATCAAACTCTGATCCCTGGCGCTCTGAGGCAGCAGTGCTGACCACTAAGCCACTGTGCCACCCCTGCAAGGTCATGCAAGCAAAACTTTGTTTTCTCTCATCTTGTTTCATTCTGTCCATAGGGAAGGATATAGATAATCCTGTTCATGTAGAGACTCTCAGTGATCACCCTGATACAACCATGTACTGCAGAATGTGAGCTTACAGCTGATGTCACCTGTTGTCACCTAAAAGTTGTCCATGAAGTAAGACTTGAGGATTGCTGATACTGATTTGGTGAAGTGAAGTGTCACCATACATATTCTTAAGTAAAATTAATGTAAAAGAGTGTTCACTCATTACTGCCTGTGGTAGTGGCTGGCTGTGTAGTTCCCTCTTCCTACTGTTCTCCACTACTGTTTCTACTCTGTGTTACTTGGCCAATCTTTTTCAGGCTTCAACTCCAAAGGTGAGCCAACGGCCAATGAAACTAATTATGGCTGCAATCATTCTATTTCGGGGCAAAGATAGTTCTTTACCTGTGTATAGAAAGTGAACTTTATACAGTGATGAAGCACAACATAAAATTCCTAGGAATCAACTAACAGGTTGAAAATGATAAATTTGATGTTAATGTCTGGTTTATCATCTTGTTAAATTTATTTACTTCAGAGAAACAGCTGGTGGTTATAATTGAGCACATATAAACACAGAACAGCTGTGACACTGGGTGTGGAACAAGAGGGATAAGACTGAAGATGGTAATAAACTCACTTTATAAAAGACATGTGTCTTGGTTTCTATTAATACCTTACAGTTCTGCACAATTCCTTTAAATAGCAGTAGTGAGGGGGCCATCCTGTCCATGATTGCTACGTTTGCTGTGTGAGCTTAGCACGTGATAAGGTCAAGTGTTGAAGCATTCAACCATTGGAAACAGTTTCTTCAAGACACGCAGATTCTTTCTTTGTTTAACATTCAAATATTTCTGACATATGTCCACCTTAGCTGGTGTAAATGAAAAAAAAACTCTCCAAACATGAGAATTATACCCTGCACAAAGAAAATAGTTGACATTGTTGGAGGTCAATAATCTCATTTCTGTAGCATAGTGCTCCACGTCTAACCACCTCAAGTTGCTTCATTAACAGCCATCATACCATCATAAGGTCAGAAGTGGGGATGTTCAATGATGATTGCACGTAGTTCAGCACCACTTACAACTCCTCAGGTACTGAAGCAGTCTATATTCATATGTAGAAAGACTTGGATAACATCAAGGCTTGTGCGAATAAATGGAGAGTAACATTCAGGACATATAAAAACCAGGCAATGACCATCTCCAAACAGAGAGAACTCAATCATGTCCCCTTAATATCAATAGCATTACCATTGTTGCAACCTCATTATGTATATGTTGGCGATTATTATAGATCAGGAATTGAACTGGATCCATATAAATATTGCTACTACGAGCAGTTCAGAGGCTAGGAATTTCAGTGAGTAATTCATCTCCATACCGGTCAAAGCCTGTCAATCATCTGAGTACATCCCTATCATCTATCTACAAGGCATACCCAAAAGTGTGATTGAATTTTTTTCCACTTGTCTGGATGAATGTAGCTACAACAAAACTCAAGAAGCTCAACACCATCCAGGACAAAAGAACCTATCTGATATACACCCCACCTACCACAATTAATAATCAGCCCATTCACCACTGATGCACAGCAGAAGCATTGCATTCCATCATCTAGGATTCTTCAATTGCATCCTCTAAATTTGTGATGTCTATCATTTCGAACAATAAGGACAGCAGATGCAGGGGAACATTACCACTATGGCTTTTAAGCCATACACCATTCTGATGTATAACAATGTTATCATTCCTTCACTATGGGTGAGTCTAAATCCTGTAACTCTCTTTCTATTAGCACTATGGATGTAACTACATCATATGGACAGTGTCTCTGAGTTGAAAATAAATAGTACTTACAGCTTACTACTTGATTGATTCCACAACCTGTCATTATTACAGTGGGGGCCAGTAATTTCATAGTTTGATTGATAGTTCCAGGAGATTATTAAGGAATAAGCTCTTTTGATATGATGTCATGAATGCAAGTATTGTTTTTCAAAAGGGATTAATCAAGTATTTGAGGGGATTTAAATGTATTGATTGGGCTTTTATCAATGATAATATAGGAACTTAAAATTTTATTAAATCTCAGCCTGAGGTTTACTCAGGGTGGAAACTGATGAGTTGGTATGAAGGGAGGAAGGACAAACAATGATAGAGCATGGATTGGCGTGGGGCTATAAGGAACAAAAGAGGGTGATTGGCGGTTCACAAGATGACACTAAATTGACATAGGGTCCTAAGGCACCAGGGAAATTAGTGAAGAAGACGTACAGGTTACCAGGAGCCTTTGGGGATGGTTAAAGTGGCATCAGTGAGCATAAATTGTTATGGGTGCTGAATGGGGATTAGGTGGTTGGTAAGAGGATGTGAGGGTTGAGAATCAGAGATCATAATAGTGAATAAAACAACTGGACAAAGCTTCAGAGAATACAGGCAGGCCTTTGAACCAGTCTAGTGCAACACTTAGTAGCCAGTGTGTTCACCTCTGAAGTACTTCCTGGGGCAGACGTCCTGACTCTGGTGCGCATCCTCACTATTGAATTAAGAGCCTGAAACACAGCCTACTCTTTCCCAAGATGGGTGAAGCCAGCTGGGAAATTTCCCAATTCTGTGTACTTGCCACAGGCTGAAAATCTGGGCTACAGTTTGTGGCTATCATTTGTATGTAGCAACCATAATAAGTGGTGCATTGAATTGGAGTGGAAACATTGTACATTAGCTCAAATGTAATACTGAATACATACCATTGTATGCATTGCAATTGCATATTATTTCTTTAAAAAAAAGATATGTTCTCTCTTTGTAGCTGTTTCTTGCACTAATTCAGATTGATTTCTTTCTCAATATATATTTAGTAGTTTAATGTGATCTTCATGTCAATGAGTGTTTTTCCATAAACTTCCTAAGGGAAATAATCTAGTCCCTACTCACTGCCATCAAGACACAGTGAATTGAATTGAATTGAATTGAATTGAATTTATTGACACGTGTACCGAGGCACAGTAAAAAGCTCTGTCTTGTGAGCAATACAGGCAGATCACATAGTCAAGTAGCATAGATAAGTAACTAATAGGTAAATAGCGGGAAAACCAAAAACACAGCTACGGGTGAATGCTAAGAGTTTTGTGAGTCCATTTCAGTATTCTAACAACGGTGAGTAGAAACTGTTATGAAACCAGCTGATGCGTGTATTCAAGCTTCTGTACCTTCTCCCTGATGGTAGAGGTTGTAGAAAAGCATTGCCAGGGTGGGATGGATCTTTGAGAATGCTGACGGCCTTTCCTTGAAAGCGGGCCTGGTAGATGGATTCTATAGATGGGAGGTTGGCATTTGTGATTGTCCAGGCCGGGTTCACCACTCTCTGTAACCGTCTCCAATCTTGAATGGTACAGTTGCATACCAGGTAGTGATATATCGAGACAGAATACTCTTGATGACACACCTTGTAAAAGTTGGCAAGGGTATTTGCCGTCATGCCAAATTTCCTCAGCTGCCTGAGGAAGAAGACACCAGTGTGTCCACATGAAGAGTCCAAGAAAGCTTGCTGTGGAAAACCACTCCCAAGAGTTTGACACTTTCCACTCGTTCCACATCTGTGCTGTTAATGTGTTTGTGTGTGTTTGTGGCGGGGGTGGGGGGAGGGGATGGTGCGTGCATGAGTAATATCCCACTGAAAGTCAATAATGAGTTCCTTGGCTTTGCTAGCATTGAGAGCTAGGTTGTTCTCAGTGCACCATTTTTCCAGGTCTTACACCTCCTGTCTGTAGTCTGTTTCCAAATCAGAATGGTGATAGCTTGGAGAGGAACTTGCAGACAGTGGCGTTCCCATATAACTACTGCCTTTATCCTTCTAGATGAAAGTCATTGGGGGTTTGGAAGGTGCTGTTTAAGGAATGTTGGTGCATCTTGTAGATAATGCACCTCCCACTGCTACTACTGAGCATCAGTGATGGAGGGAGTGGCTGTTTGTGGCTGGGCATCACTGAGCAGGTTATTGCTGTGCAGATGTTGCTTGATAGCACTATTGATGACACCTTCCATCATTTTACTGATAGATTGAAAGTAGATTGATGGGGTGATAATTGGCTGGGTTGGATTTGTGCAGTTTTTTGTGCACAGGACACACTTGTGCAATTTTTCATGTTGTCAGGTAGATGCCAGTGTTGTACCTAACTTGGCTGGAGGCGTGGCACATTGAAAATGGTGATATTTGAGGAGCCTCCTCCTTCAGTGAGTTGTTTAATTGCCCACTACCATTCTCATGTGGCAGGACTGCAGAGCTTAAGTCTGATCCATTGGCAATGGAATCGCTTAGCTATGCCTATCGCTTGCTGCTTAGTCTGATTTTCAAATTATGAATATCTGACTTATGAACATGTGTACTTGCAAACAGCTATTTTATACTATTCTGCATTGTGTTCCAATTTGAATAGAAATGAACTTGCAATCAAGTTCAAGAATGCAATCCACTCACAACCCGACAACTACCTGTATTACTAAAATTTCCAGTTACTCCCTGAGACTTTTAATTCTCTTTCACGTTAGCAGGAGTATTCAAATCAGTAGAAAGGGTGGTACGAGACTTTTATTTACAAAGCTGGTTATGGATTGGGTATTTTAGTATTGCATTTTCTTTAATTTTCAAAAGTCAACATCCGTATAAGTTTATGATAGAGTTAAAGTCTGAAACTAGTAAATGCCATTATTAATTATGAATATTTTTGCTGTTCATTAGCATCTATTTAAGAAATAAATTATCAAATGGTTCAAATCACTGGGTACGGATAAAAAAAGACAGCATTAACCTGCTCAGTGATACCCAGCCACAAACAGCCACTCCCTCCATCACTGATGCTCAGTAGTAGCAGTGGGAGGTACATTATCTACAAGATGCACCAACATTCCTTAAACAGCACACTTTTCTTCTGTCCCAATAAACTGAGATTTGAATACAATATTAGTATGATATGCCAATTTAGCTGCTATTGTCATTGAAGTGAGTCACAGAATCACAAAATTGTTGTGGTGCAGAAGGTGGCTGTTTAGCTCATCATGCCTGCACTGGTTCTCTGAATAAGCAATATGACATAGGTCTATTTTCCTGCTTTTTCCCCATAACCCTGAATATTGATTAAAAAAAATGAGTCAGTTGAATTTGCTTCCACCAAACTTCCAGACAGGCATTCACACCCTAGCTGTTTGTTGTTAGTTCTCATATCACATTTGCTTCTTTTACACATTGCCTTATATCTGTGCTCTCTTCTATTCAATCCTTTTTTTTGAAAGGGAGCACTTTTTTCCCATTGATTCTACCTAGCCCCTCATGATTTTTAAAATTTGTATCAAATCTACTCATAGCTTCACTTCTCTAAGGAAAACAGCCCCAACTTCTCAATCTATCTTTATAGCTGAAATATCTCAATATTGGAACCGTTCTTGTACACCTCTTTGGTATTTCATAATTTTCAGAAGGTAGATAATAAAGTCCCTTAAAAGGGTCTGCAAGCTAGAGTTGACCTTATGGAATTGGGGGATTACCAATTGTGTTAGGGGATTCTGTAGTCCGAGGTATAGACAGATGTTCTGTGGCCAGCGGCGAATAATCAGAATGGTGTGTTTCTTCCCTGGTGCCAGGATCAAGGATGTCTCAGAGAGGGTGCAGAATGTTCTCACGGGGGAGAGGGGCCAGCAAAAGGTCATTGTCCACATTGGAACCAACGATATAGGAAGGGAAAAGGTTGAGATTCTGAAGGGAGATTACAGAGAGTTAGGCAGAAATTTAAAAAGGAGGTCCTCAAGGGTTGTAATATCTGGATTCCTCCCAGTGCTACAAGCTAGTGAGGGCAGGAATAGGAGGATAGAGCAGATGAATGCATGGCTGAGGAGCTGGTGTTTGGGAGAAGGATTCACATTTTTGGATCATTGGAGTCTCTTTTGGAGTAGAAGTGACCTGTACAAGAAGGACGGATTGCACCTAAATTGGAAGGGGACTAATATATTGGCAGGGAAATTTGCTAGAACTGCTTGGGAGGATTTAAACTAGTAAGGGG